>NC_030678.2:1013889-1308889 GCF_000004195.4 Xenopus tropicalis
CTATGTGTCTTATGGGAGTCCTACATCAGCAACTTGCACGTGTTGGCCAAAACCTCTGAACCCTCTGAACCAATGAGGTTCCACCACCTGTCGTGTGTGTGTGTGTGTGTATGTGAGTGTGTGTGTGTGTGTGTGTGTGTGTGTGTGTATGTGAGTGTGTGTGTGTGTGTGTGTCTACCATGAAAAGACGATCCCATTCCATATCCTGTGCCAAATCCAATTCCATATCCTGTGCCAAATCCCATTCCATATCCTGTGCCAAATCCCATTCCATATCCTGTGCCAAATCCCATTCCAAATCCCATTCCATATCCTGTGCCAAATCCCATTCCATATCCTGTGCCAAATCCCATTCAAAATCCCATTCCATATCCTGTGCTAAATCCCATTCCAAATCTCATTCCATATCCTGTGCCAAATCCCATTCCATATCCTGTGCCAAATCCCATTCCATATCCTGTGCCAAATCCAATTCCATATCCTGTGCCAAATCCCATTCCATATCCTGTGCCAAATCCCATTCCATATCCTGTGCCAAATCCCATTCCATATCCTGTGCCAAATCCCATTCCAAATCCCATTCCATATCCTGTGCCAAATCCCATTCCATATCCTGTGCCAAATCCCATTCCATATCCTGTGCCATATCCCATTCCATATCCTGTGCCAAATCCCATTCCATATCCTGTGCCAAATCCCATTCAAAATCCCATTCCATATCCTGTGCCAAATCCCATTCCAAATCCCATTCCATATCCTGTGCCAAATCCCATTCCATATTCTGTGCCAAATCCCATTCCATATCCTGTGCCAAATCCCATTCCATATCCTGTGCCAAATACCATTCAAAATCCCATTCCATATCCTGTGCCAAATGCCATTCCAAATCCAATTCCATATCCTGTGCCAAATCCCATTCCATATCCCATTCCATATCCTGTGCAAAATCCCATTCCATATCCTGTGCCAAATGCCATTCCAAATCCCATTCCATATCCTGTGCCAAATCCCATTCCATATCCCATTCCATATCCTGTGCCAAATCCCATTCCATATCATGTGCCAACTCCCATTCCATATCCTGTGCCAAATCCCATTCCATATCCTGTGTCAAATCCCATTCCATATCCTGTGCCAAATCCCATTCAAAATCCCATTCCATATCCTGTGCCAAATGCCATTCCAAATCCCATTCCATATCCTGTGCAAAATCCCATTCCATATCCTGTGCCAAATCCTATTCCATATCCTGTGCCAAATCCCATTCCATATCCTGTGCCAAATCCCATTCAAAATCCCATTCCATATCCTGTGCCAAATGCCATTCCAAATCCCATTCCATATCCTGTGCCAAATCCCATTCCATATCCCATTCCATATTCTGTGCCAAATCCCATTCCATATCCTGTGCCAAATCCCATTCCATATTCTGTGCCAAATCTCATTCCATATCCCATTCCATATTCTGTGCCAAATCCCATTGCATATTCTGTGCCAAATCCCATTCCATATCCTGTGCCAAATCCCATTCCATATCCTGTGCCAAATCCCATTCCATATCCTGTGCCAAATCCCATTCCATATCCTGTGCCAAATCCCATTCCATATCCTGTTCCAAATCCCATTCCATATCCTGTGCCAAATCCCATTCCAAATCCAATTCCATATCCTGTGCCAAATCCCATTCCATATCCCATTCCATATTCTGTGCCAAATCCCATTCCATATCCCATTCCATATTCTGTGCCAAATCCCATTCCATATCCTGTGCCAAATCCCATTCCATATTCTGTGCCAAATCCCATTCCATATCCTGTGCCAAATCCCATTCCAAATCCCATTCCATATCCTGTGGCAAATCCCATTCCATATCCTGTGCCAAATCCCATTCAAAATCCCATTCCATATCCTGTGCCAAATGCCATTCCAAATCCCATTCCATATCCTGTGACAAATCCCATTCCATATTCTTTGCCAAATCCCATTCCATATCCCATTCCATATTCTGTGCCAAATCCCATTCCATATCCTGTGCCAAATCCCATTCCATATCCGATTCCATATCCTGTGCCAAATCCCATTCCATATCCTGTGCCAAATCCCATTCCATATCCCATTCCATATTCTGTGCCAAATCCCATTCCATATCCTGTGCCAAATCCCATTCCATATCCTGTGCCAAATCCCATTCAAAATCCCATTCCATATCCTGTGCCAAATCCCATTCCAAATCCCATTCCATATCCTGTACCAAATCCCATTCCATATCCCATTCCATATTCTGTGCCAAATCCCATTCCATATCCCATTCCATATCCTGTGCCAAATCCCATTCCATATCCCATTCCATATCCTGTGCCAAATCCCATTCCATATCCTGTGCCAAATCCCATTCAAAATCCCATTCCATATCCTGTGCCAAATCCCATTCCATATCCTGTACCAAATCCCATTCCATATCCCATTCCATATTCTGTGCCAAATCCCATTCCATATCCCATTCCATATCCTGTGCCAAATCCCATTCCATATCCCATTCCATATCCTGTGCCAAATCCCATTCCATATCCCATTCCATATTCTGTGCCAAATCCCATTCCATATCCTGTGCCAAATGCCATTCCAAATCCCATTCCATATCCTGTGCCAAATCCCATTCCAAATCCCATTCCATATTCTGTGCCAAATCCCATTCCATATCCTGTGCCAAATCCCATTCCATATCCCATTCCATATCCTGTGCCAAATCCCATTCCATATCCCATTCCATATCCTGTGCCAAATCCCATTCCATATCCTGTGTCAAATCCCATTCCATATCCTGTGCCAAATCCCATTCAAAATCCCATTCCATATCCTGTGCCAAATGCCATTCCAAATCCCATTCCATATCCTGTGCCAAATCCCATTCCATATCCTGTGCCAAATCCTATTCCATATCCTGTGCCAAATCCCATTCCATATCCCATTCCATATCCTGTGCCAAATCCCATTCCATATCCTGTGTCAAATCCCATTCCATATCCTGTGCCAAATCCCATTCAAAATCCCATTCCATATCCTGTGCCAAATGCCATTCCATATCCCATTCCATATTCTGTGCCAAATCCCATTCCATATCCTGTGCCAAATCCTATTCCATATCCTGTGCCAAATCCCATTCCATATCCTGTGCCAAATCCCATTCCATATCCTGTTCCAAATCCCATTCCATATCCTGTGCCAAATCCCATTCCAAATCCCATTCCATATCCTGTGCCAAATCCCATTCCATATCCCATTCCATATCCTGTGCCAAATCCCATTCCATATCCCATTCCATATTCTCTGCCAAATCCCATTCCATATCCTGTGCCAAATCCCATTCCATATTCTGTGCCAAATCTCATTCCATATCCCATTCCATATTCTGTGCCAAATCCCATTGCATATTCTGTGCCAAATCCCATTCCATATCCTGTGCCAAATCCCATTCCATATCCCATTCCATATTCTGTGCCAAATCCCATTCCATATCCTGTGCCAAATCCCATTCCAAATCCCATTCCATATCCTGTGCCAAATCCCATTCAAAATCCCATTCCATATCCTGTGCCAAATGCCATTCCAAATCCCATTCCATATCCTGTGACAAATCCCATTCCATATTCTTTGCCAAATCCCATTCCATATCCCATTCCATATTCTGTGCCAAATCCCATTCCATATCCTGTGCCAAATCCTATTCCATATCCTGTGCCAAATCCCATTCCATATCCTGTGCCAAATCCCATTCCATATCCTGTTCCAAATCCCATTCCATATCCTGTGCCAAATCCCATTCCAAATCCCATTCCATATCCTGTGCCAAATCCCATTGCATATTCTGTGCCAAATCCCATTCCATATCCTGTGCCAAATCCCATTCCATATCCCATTCCATATCCTGTGCCAAATCCCATTCCATATCCCATTCCATATCCTGTGCCAAATCCCATTCCATATCCCATTCCATATCCTGTGCCAAATCCCATTCCATATCCTGTGTCAAATCCCATTCCATATCCTGTGCCAAATCCCATTCAAAATCCCATTCCATATCCTGTGCCAAATGCCATTCCAAATCCCATTCCATATCCTGTGCCAAATCCCATTCCATATCCTGTGCCAAATCCTATTCCATATCCTGTGCCAAATCCCATTCCATATCCCATTCCATATCCTGTGCCAAATCCCATTCCATATCCTGTGTCAAATCCCATTCCATATCCTGTGCCAAATCCCATTCAAAATCCCATTCCATATCCTGTGTCAAATCCCATTCCATATTCTGTGCCAAATCCCATTCCATATTCCATTCCATATTCTGTGCCAAATCCCATTCCATATCCTGTGCCAAATCCCATTCCATATTCTGTGCCAAATCCCATTCCATATCCTGTGCCAAATCCCATTCCAAATCCCATTCCATATCCTGTGGCAAATCCCATTCCATATCCTGTGCCAAATCCCATTCAAAATCCCATTCCATATCCTGTGCCAAATGCCATTCCAAATCCCATTCCATATCCTGTGACAAATCCCATTCCATATTCTTTGCCAAATCCCATTCCATATCCCATTCCATATTCTGTGCCAAATCCCATTCCATATCCTGTGCCAAATCCCATTCCATATCCCATTCCATATCCTGTGCCAAATCCCATTCCATATCCTGTGCCAAATCCCATTCCATATCCCATTCCATATTCTGTGCCAAATCCCATTCCATATCCTGTGCCAAATCCCATTCCATATCCTGTGCCAAATCCCATTCAAAATCCCATTCCATATCCTGTGCCAAATCCCATTCCATATCCCATTCCATATCCTGTACCAAATCCCATTCCATATCCCATTCCATATTCTGTGCCAAATCCCATTCCATATCCCATTCCATATTCTGTGCCAAATCCCATTCCATATCCCATTCCATATCCTGTGCCAAATCCCATTCCATATCCTGTGCCAAATCCCATTCCATATCCTTTGCCAAATCCCATTCAAAATCCCATTCCATATCCTGTGCCAAATCCCATTCCAAATCCCATTCCATATCCTGTACCAAATCCCATTCCATATCCCATTCCATATTCTGTGCCAAATCCCATTCCATATCCCATTCCATATCCTGTGCCAAATCCCATTCCATATCCCATTCCATATCCTGTGCAAAATCCCATTCAAAATCCCATTCCATATCCTGTGCCAAATGCCATTCCAAATCCCATTCCATATCCTGTGCCAAATCCCATTCAAAATCCCATTCCATATTCTGTGCCAAATCCCATTCCATATCCTGTGCCAGATCCCATTCCATATCCCATTCCATATCCTGTGCCAAATCCCATTCCATATCCCATTCCATATCCTGTGCCAAATCCCATTCCATATCCTGTGTCAAATCCCATTCCATATCCTGTGCCAAATCCCATTCAAAATCCCATTCCATATCCTGTGCCAAATGCCATTCCAAATCCCATTCCATATCCTGTGCCAAATCCCATTCCATATCCTGTGCCAAATCCTATTCCATATCCTGTGCCAAATCCCATTCCATATCCCATTCCATATCCTGTGCCAAATCCCATTCCATATCCTGTGTCAAATCCCATTCCATATCCTGTGCCAAATCCCATTCAAAATCCCATTCCATATCCTGTGCCAAATGCCATTCCATATCCCATTCCATATTCTGTGCCAAATCCCATTCCATATCCTGTGCCAAATCCTATTCCATATCCTGTGCCAAATCCCATTCCATATCCTGTGCCAAATCCCATTCAAAATCCCATTCCATATCCTGTGCCAAATGCCATTCCAAATCCCATTCCATATCCTGTGCCAAATCCCATTCCATATCCCATTCCATATTCTGTGCCAAATCCCATTCCATATCCTGTGCCAAATGCCATTCCATATCCCATTCCATATTCTGTGCCAAATCCCATTCCATATCCTGTGCCAAATCCCATTCCAAATCCCATTCCATATCCTGTGGCAACTCCCATTCCATATCCTGTGCCAAATCCCATTCAAAATCCCATTCCATATCCTGTGCCAAACGCCATTCCAAATCCCATTCCATATCCTGTGACAAATCCCATTCCATATTCTTTGCCAAATCCCATTCCATATCCCATTCCATATTCTGTGCCAAATCCCATTCCATATCCTGTGCCAAATCCCATTCCATATCCCATTCCATATCCTGTGCCAAATCCCATTCCATATCCCATTCCATATTCTGTGCCAAATCCCATTCCATATCCTGTGCCAAATCCCATTCCATATCCTGTGCCAAATCCCATTCCATATCCCATTCCATATTCTGTGCCAAATCCCATTCCATATCCTGTGCCAAATCCCATTCCAAATCCCATTCCATATCCTGTGCCAAATCCCATTCAAAATCCCATTCCATATCCTGTGCCAAATGCCATTCCATATCCCATTCCATATCCTGTGACAAATCCCATTCCATATTCTTTGCCAAATCCCATTCCATATCCCATTCCATATTCTGTGCCAAATCCCATTCCATATCCTGTGCCAAATCCCATTCCATATCCCATTCCATATCCTGTGCCAAATCCCATTCCATATCCTGTGCCAAATCCCATTCCATATCCTGTGCCAAATCCCATTCCATATCCTGTGCCAAATCCCATTCCATATCCTGTTCCAAATCCCATTCCATATCCTGTGCCAAATCCCATTCCATATCCTGTGCCAAATCCCATTCCATATCCCATTCCATATTCTGTGCCAAATCCCATTCCATATCCCATTCCATATTCTGTGCCAAATCCCATTCCATATCCTGTGCCAAATCCCATTCCATATTCTGTGCCAAATCCCATTCCATATCCTGTGCCAAATCCCATTCCAAATCCCATTCCATATCCTGTGGCAAATCCCATTCCATATCCTGTGCCAAATCCCATTCAAAATCCCATTCCATATCCTGTGCCAAATGCCATTCCAAATCCCATTCCATATCCTGTGACAAATCCCATTCCATATTCTTTGCCAAATCCCATTCCATATCCCATTCCATATTCTGTGCCAAATCCCATTCCATATCCTGTGCCAAATCCCATTCCATATCCCATTCCATATCCTGTGCCAAATCCCATTCCATATCCTGTGCCAAATCCCATTCCATATCCCATTCCATATTCTGTGCCAAATCCCATTCCATATCCTGTGCCAAATCCCATTCCATATCCTGTGCCAAATCCCATTCAAAATCCCATTCCATATCCTGTGCCAAATCCCATTCCATATCCCATTCCATATCCTGTACCAAATCCCATTCCATATCCCATTCCATATTCTGTGCCAAATCCCATTCCATATCCCATTCCATATTCTGTGCCAAATCCCATTCCATATCCCATTCCATATCCTGTGCCAAATCCCATTCCATATCCCATTCCATATCCTGTGCCAAATCCCATTCCATATCCTTTGCCAAATCCCATTCAAAATCCCATTCCATATCCTGTGCCAAATCCCATTCCAAATCCCATTCCATATCCTGTACCAAATCCCATTCCATATCCCATTCCATATTCTGTGCCAAATCCCATTCCATATCCCATTCCATATCCTGTGCCAAATCCCATTCCATATCCCATTCCATATCCTGTGCAAAATCCCATTCAAAATCCCATTCCATATCCTGTGCCAAATGCCATTCCAAATCCCATTCCATATCCTGTGCCAAATCCCATTCCATATCCTGTGCCAAATCCTATTCCATATCCTGTGCCAAATCCCATTCCATATCCCATTCCATATCCTGTGCCAAATCCCATTCCATATCCTGTGTCAAATCCCATTCCATATCCTGTGCCAAATCCCATTCAAAATCCCATTCCATATCCTGTGCCAAATGCCATTCCATATCCCATTCCATATTCTGTGCCAAATCCCATTCCATATCCTGTGCCAAATCCTATTCCATATCCTGTGCCAAATCCCATTCCATATCCTGTGCCAAATCCCATTCAAAATCCCATTCCATATCCTGTGCCAAATGCCATTCCAAATCCCATTCCATATCCTGTGCCAAATCCCATTCCATATCCCATTCCATATTCTGTGCCAAATCCCATTCCATATCCTGTGCCAAATCCCATTCCATATCCCATTCCATATTCTGTGCCAAATCCCATTCCATATCCTGTGCCAAATCCCATTCCAAATCCCATTCCATATCCTGTGGCAAATCCCATTCCATATCCTGTGCCAAATCCCATTCAAAATCCCATTCCATATCCTGTGCCAAATGCCATTCCAAATCCCATTCCATATCCTGTGACAAATCCCATTCCATATTCTTTGCCAAATCCCATTCCATATCCCATTCCATATTCTGTGCCAAATCCCATTCCATATCCTGTGCCAAATCCCATTCCATATCCCATTCCATATCCTGTGCCAAATCCCATTCCATATCCCATTCCATATTCTGTGCCAAATCCCATTCCATATCCTGTGCCAAATCCCATTCCATATCCTGTGCCAAATCCCATTCAAAATCCCATTCCATATCCTGTGCCAAATCCCATTCCAAATCCCATTCCATATCCTGTACCAAATCCCATTCCATATCCCATTCCATATTCTGTGCAAAATCCCATTCCATATCCCATTCCATATCCTGTGCCAAATCCCATTCCATATCCCATTCCATATTCTGTGCCAAATCCCATTCCATATCCTTTGCCAAATCCCATTCCATATCCTGTGCCAAATCCCATTCAAAATCCCATTCCATATCCTGTGCCAAATGCCATTCCAAATCCCATTCCATATCCTGTGCCAAATCCCATTCCATATCCCATTCCATATCCTGTGCCAAATCCCATTCCATATCCCATTCCATATTCTGTGCCAAATCCCATTCCATATCCTGTGCCAAATCCCATTCCATATCCTGTGCCAAATCCCATTCAAAATCCCATTCCATATCCTGTGCCAAATGCCATTCCAAATCCCATTCCATATCCTGTGCCAAATCCCATTCCATATCCCATTCCATATCCTGTGCCAAATCCCATTCCATATCCTGTGCCAAATCCCATTCCATATCCTGTGCCAAATCCCATTCAAAATCCCATTCCATATCCTGTGCCAAATGCCATTCCAAATCCCATTCCATATCCTGTGCCAAATCCCATTCCATATCCCATTCCATATCCTGTGCCAAATCCCATTCCATATCCCATTCCATATTCTGTGCCAAATCCCATTCCATATCCTGTGCCAAATCCCATTCCATATCCTGTGCCAAATCCTATTCCATATCCTGTCTGTTGAGCCCAAGAAATATACCAACGTCTGTGCTAGAGATGAGCAATGGGGCGGCCTGTGTGCCTTGAATCTGTTCTTCCTGGTTCAGAGACCTACAGTATAAGCCAAAAGGGGTCAATCCAAACCCCCTACCCCTTATCCTAAGGATTCAGAGTCTTATATTGAATCATAATTTGATTATAATTCAGCCCCCAGACGTGGGATATTGAGCGAGGGACCCACAATAAGGAACAGTATATCCTGCGGTCACACTAATTCCTTGTGTTACCATAAGTGCCAACTGCCCCCCCCCCCAAAGTTCTGGGCACTGGTACCAAGACCCAGCGCCCCCCAGTGTCCAGGGAGTGAGTGTTGCTCGGGGGGTGCCACTCACCTGGGCAGGAGAAGCTCTGGGTGCTGCTCCCATTGCTGATTGTGTTGGACACGGCACAGAGGGTGTTCCCTACAGCCGGGGGGGGGACAGAGATTTGGCTCCAGGTCCCATTGCCTGAAATACTGGGGTCCCCTTGTCTGTCTGCCCCATTTACCCTCCAGGAGAAGACTGGGTCTGTCCCACTGTCTGTCTGGCAGGAGATCCTGGCACTGCCATCCTGTTGGCACCGCACTGCCAGGCTTGGAACTGATACAGGGACTAAAAGAAGAAGAAATAATGATAATTACACTAAATACTGTGATATAACGACCCCCCCGGGCTCAGAGTCACTCACGTGGGCAGAACACAGAGACCCGTTGGCTCCGCTCCTCACTGACTGGGTTCCATACAGAGCAGGATACAGTAACTGGGACCGGGGCAAATCCCCTCATCCAATTGCCTCTCACATTCCATGAGGGGCTCAGATTGCCCCCATCTTCCTCCCAGGAGTATTGGGGGTCAGTCCCTCCCTCTACCTCACATCCAATCAGAGCGCGGCCATCGGGGGAGCAGGAGGAGTTGAGCCGAGGAGCTGACACTTTCTCTAGGGGGTAAAAGGAGAGATTAGTAAATATTTATTAGTAAACATTTATAATTATTATTATTTTTATTATTATTGTTATTATTATTATTATTATTACTGTGTATTTATTTACAGTTGCACAACAGGAGGGGGGATATGGAACAGAACCCAGAATAGAAACCCAATGACTGTTTATAGGAGATTTGGAAGGATTCCAGGTCTCAGGGGGGGGAAAGAGAATGTGGTTTTGTGAATTTGGGGGGGATTCAGTCTGATATTATTCATTGCTATTGGGAAAGGGACAGGGAAGGGCTCAGAGTGTCAGCTCTTTCCTCACTCCCAGGATAATGGGGGGCCCAGGAGCACCTAAGGACTAGCTACCCCAGTCTGTGTTGGTGGAGCCCAGCCCCGCCCCCCACTGTACCCCATTGCTTCATACACAGTTATTTTTACTGTATGGCACACTATGGGACTGTCCCAGAGACATAACAGGGGGTAGGATTGGGGGCAGTGGGTGAACCCAGACTTTGCTATGTTGGCGGCAATGGCACAGAGATGGGGTTCACGTGTATTTCAGATAATAGGAATTGGGGTTTGGTTTTACCTGCAATGTTGGTCCATAACTGGCACCTTGAGAGGGTAAAGCCCTAATCCATGAGGGTAACGACACTGGTTGCTGGGCAACAGGAGTAAAGGGCAACTCTCACCTTTATGGCTCCTCCACCTCTATGGCTACAGCCCAACCGCAGCCTCTACTGACCGGACTGATCATATCATTAATTACCCTTATATAAGGACTGGTGGGGGCAATTCTGCAGAACCAGTGCCCCTCGCTCCCCCATTCACCCGATGTTTATAAATAGGGCAGTTTATAACAAACAAGCCCCTCCCTTCCCCAAACCCATGCCTTTGGACAGCTGAATGTCAGAGGCTTCTCTGTAGACTGGTAATTCATTGTATCAGCTCTTATCTGCTCTTTGGGACCAGGAAGTGAAACTGGTTTCCCTTTGTCCTTTAGTGCCAGAAATAATGATATTACTGAATTTGAAAAACTGCTGAAAAATATACTGTCCCTTTAAGATGAATCAGGACAATTGAAGGTGAAGGTGTAATAAGAGGGAGAACATTCACTAGAGCCAAGTCAAACTGTGACTGTGTAAGTAAAGCTGCCACATGTCCAGTTTTGACCGGGAAAGCCCGATTTCCAGAAGGGCTGTCAGGGTCAAAACCTCCTACTCAGTTTTCCAAATTGGGAAAACTGGGCGTGGCATCACTGGCCCCACCCAGATATGTCATGGCCCCACCTCTTCCCCACCCCTGCGATGTCACTGCCCATCCCCTGCCCAGCAACAATCACCACCACAGGTGGCAACTCTAGCTGTAAATGCCCTATGCTGTATAGGGGCAAAACAATATGGAAATAAATATAACCCATTGGGAAGGACATTGCTAATGGAGAAGGCCTAGTAACCAGACACTTTAGGGGCTCTCATGGAACCAAGTGGGGGCAGGGAAAGCAATGATGGGATTAACTTCCCCTTGAAACTGGGTGGAACAGAAAACAATGATGGGATTAACTTCCCCATGAAACTGGGTGAAACAGAAAACAATGATGGGATTAACTTCCCCTTGAAACTGGGTGAAACAGAAAACAATGATGGGATTAACTTCCCCTTGAAACTGGGTGAAACAGAAAACAATGATGGGATTAACTTCCCATTGAAACTGGGTGAAACAGAAAACAATGAGGGGATTAACTTCCCCTTGAAACTGGGTGAAACAGAAAACAATGATGGGATTAACTTCCCCTTGAAACTGGGTGAAACAGAAAACAATGAGGGGGTTAACTTCCCCTTGAAACTGGGTGAAACAGAAAACAATGATGGGATTAACTTCCCCTTGAAACTGGGTGAAACAGAAAACAATGATGGGATAACTTTTCCTTGAAACTGGGTGAAATAGAAAACAATGACATGATTAATTTCCCCTTGAAACTGGGTGAAACAGAAAACAATGATGGGATTAACTTCCCCTTGAAACTGGGTGAAACAGAAAACAATGACGGGATTAACTTCCCCTTGAAACTGGGTGAAACAGAAAACAATGATGGGATTAACTTTTCCTTGAAACTGGGTGAAACAGAAAACAATGATGGGATTAACTTCCCCTTGAAACTGGGTGAAACAGAAAACAACGAGGTGATTAACTTCCCCATAAAACTGGGTGAAACAGAAAACAATGAGGGGGTTAACTTCCCCTTGAAACTAGGTAAAACAGAAAACAATGATGGGATTAATTTCCCCTTGAAACTGGATAAAACAGAAAACAATGAGGGGTTAACTTTTCCTTGAAACTGGGTGAAACGGAAAACAATGATGGGATAACTTTTCCTTGAAACTGGGTGAAATAGAAAACAATGATGGGATTAACTTCCCCTTGAAACTGGGTGAAACAGAAAACAATGACGGGATTAACTTCCCCTTGAAACTGGGTGAAACAAAAAAACAATGATGGGATTAACTTCCCCTTGAAACTGGGTGAAACAGAAAACAATGAGGGGATTAACTTCCCCTTGAAACTGGGTGAAACATAAAACAATGATGGGATTAATTTCCCCTTGAAACTGGGTGAAACAGAAAACAATAAAGGGATTAACTTCAATGAAAATGTCTGTCTGTCACTGACTATTCTATTCCCCTACTATTCTGAGGGGTGGGACTGTGGTTGGTTAATGATGTGATTGGAGGAAATAAATTGCTCAGTAAATGTCCCACTGCAGTCAGGAACCCCCAGGTGTCGCTCCAGGTGTCTGGGGAAGGTTAATTCACTGCACAGATGGGAAATGGGATCTTTCAGTGTTTGTTCTGCAGCTCTCTAGTTTGGAGTTGCAGCGGCTATTTGGTTGCTAGGGTTCAAATTACCTTAGTGACCAGGGAGTGGTTTGAATGAGAGGCTGGTATATGAATAAGGGAGGGACTGAATAGAAAGATAAGGAATAAAAAGTAACAATAACAACTAGAGAGGTACATTTCCTGAAGAAAATGTGAGTGGTGCTTGCCGTGGCAAAACTCGTGCCCCAATATTACAATGTTTCCTTCAGTTCTCTGTGACAATTGCCCCTGCTGGGGCAATTAACCGCCCACCTCTCAGAAAAGTCATAGCACCCCATTCCCGAATAAGCCACACGGTTTGACACCTCATCCATGGGTCTACGACAAAAGGTGGTTAATTGCCCCCTGCTGGGGCAATTAACTGCCCACCCCTCACAAAAGTCATAGCACCCCATTCCCGAATAAGCCGCACGGTTTGACACCTCATTCATAGGTCTACGACAAACGGTGGTTAATTGCCCCCTGCTGGGGCAATTAACCGCCCACCCCTCAGAAAAGTCATAGCACCCCATTCCCGAATAAGCCGCACGGTTTGACACCTCATTCATGGGTCTACGACAAAAGGTGGTTAATTGCCCCCTGCTGGGGCAATTAACTGCCCACCCCTCACAAAAGTCATAGCCCCCCATTCCCGAATAAGCCGCACAGTTTGACACCTCATTCATGGGTCGACGACAAAAGGTGGTTAATTGCCCCCTGCTGGGGCAATTAACCTCCCACCCCTCAGAAAAGTCATAGCACCCCATTCCCAAATAAGCCGCATGGTTTGACACCTCATTCATGGGTCTACGACAAACGGTGGTTAATTGCCCCCTGCTGGGGCAATTAACCGCCCACCCCCTAGAGAAGTCATAGCACCCCATTCCCGAATAAGCCGCACAGTTTGACACCTCATTCATGGGTCTACGACAAACTAGTTATTCGCCAAAATCCCTATTATAAGTCAATGGGGCAAATTTGGGGACCTCTCTTGCCCCGGGGGTAAAACTTATACCCTTGTGCAGGGTATCTTCTGACACAGGTTGCAAACCTCTTTACATATGGTAAATTTCACGTTTCTAAAAAAATCCCTCTCTGCGCTACAATCCGTCAAAGTTGGCCTCAATGTTAAGTCAATGGGATTTTTGGGCCGGTTAATTACCCCCTGAGGGGGCAATTAACCGCCCACCCCTTATAAAAATGATAGCACCCCATTCCCAAATAGGCAGCATAATTTGACACCTCACTCATGGGTCTACGACAAATGGTGCGGGACTAGTTACGCGCCGAACTTTTGTACAGAAGAAGAAGAAGAAAAATAAGCCTGTGAGATAACAGTAGTGATGCTTTGCTTCGCAAGCACCACTAATAAAACTGGAGCCTCACAGAGCAATAGGGTTTGGCTGCCGGGGTCAGTGACCCCCATTTGAAAGCTGGAAAGATTCAGAAGAAAAAGGGAAATAATTAAAATGATATAAGAAATAGTGAAGACCACTTAAAAAGATGCTTAGAATAGGCAATTCTGTAACATGCTGACAGTTGATTTAAAGGGGAACCTAACCTTTAAAGGGAAGTGATAGAACTGCGACTGGAGGAAACGTGTGTTGGGCTGATCTTTCCCTGAGGTTGTGCAGTTTAATGGCACAGCGAGTCGGGTTCAAACTGGTACCACAAAGTAAGGAGTGGGGTATATTTGTGGGGCTCTGGTTTAGTTACCCTTTATTCAGACTCCCAAGTTATAGAGAGGAAACTGTTTCTCTGGATATAAAGTAATGATACCTTGTCAGCAACCCCCCCTGCAAACAATCTTTGGGGGGGCCCAGTGCACACTAAAACCTGACTGCACCTCCAGGAGCCTAATCTTCCACTGACTATAGAGGAAAAAGTCTGGGCACCCCTGTCCCCTGGGGGTTCTGCTTCCGCCCATAGTTACCCCGCTGCGTTTCATGGTCACATGATGCCTATATGCCTAGAATTAAGTGTCATGTAACATGAAACACGTAAGGAGATCATGTGATTATGGAACCCAATAAACGGAGGTTTGCTCAGTGAGTTCCAGCTCTTCATCCCAGGGCAGTGTCCGGCTCAGGGGGGGGCACATATTTGGACATATTTGTTGTTCTCTTTCACAGACCGCTGCCTTCCTGCTGATTGCTCCTCACTGATTGGCTGCACAGATTCCATTAGAACATATAGGGGGTAACTAGTCGGTCGCACTCACCAATCACAGTCACTAGGATGGAGACAGTAGTGAGGTGGATACCAAGCTGGTTAAACACAGTCACAGTGTAGTTCTCATTTCCCACCGTGCCCAGCCGCTTGAGGTACAGGGAGCCGTTCCTGAAGAGCTCACACTCACAGCCCTGGGTCTGATTATATGAGGAGGAGTTTCTGAACTTCCCCATTCGGGTTCCTTTCCCATTTCTCCAGGTCACCTCGTCTCTCTCAGCATTGGGATAGCCGGGGATACTGAGCAGAAGTGGGTCATTCAGTGCCACATACACTCGGCTAATGTTGGCCGCCCAACCTGTGAGGGAGAAAGAGAAGGACAAGGAGAAGGACAAGGAGAAGGACAAGGAGAAGGACAAGGACAAGGAGAAGGACAAGCACAAGGAGAAGGAGAAGGAGAAAGAGAAGGACAAGGACAAGGAAAAGGAGAAGGAGAAAGAGAAGGAGAAGGACAAGGAGAAGGAGAAGAAGAAGGAGAAAGAGAAGGAGAAGGAGAAGGAGAAAGAGAAGGACAAGGCCAAGGAAAAGGAGAAAGAGAAGGACAAGGAGAAGGACAAGGAGAAGGAGAAAGAGAAGGACAAGGAGAAAAAGAAGGAAAAGGACAAGGCCAAGGAAAAGGAAAAGGAGAAAGAGAAGGAGAAGGACAAGGCCAAGGAAAAGGAGAAAGAGAAGGACAAGGAGAAGGAGAAAGAGAAGGACAAGGCCAAGGAAAAGGAGAAAGAGAAGGACAAGGACAAGGAGAAGGAGAAAGAGAAGGAGAAGGAGAAAGAGAAGGACAAGGACAAGGAGAAGGAGAAAGAGAAGGTCAAGGAGAAGGAGAAAAAGAAGAAAAAGGACAAGGCCAAGGAAAAGGAGAAAGAGAAGGAGAAGGAGAAAGAGAAGGACAAGAAGAAGGACAAGGAGAAGGAGAAAGAGAAGGACAAGGACAAGGCCAAGGAAAAGGAGAAAGAGAAGGAGAAGGAGAAAGAGAAGGAGAAGGAGAAAGAGAAGGACAAGGAGAAGGACAAGGAGAAGGAGAAGGAGAAAGAGAAGGAGAAGAACAAGGAGAAGGAGAAGGACAAGGACAAAGACAAGGAGAAGGAGAAAGAGAAGGACAAGGAGAAGGAGAAAGAGAAGGACAAGGACAAAGACAAGGAGAAAGAGAAGGACAAGGAGAAGGAGAAAGAGAAGGAGAAGGAGAAAGAGAAGGAGAAGGAAAAAGACAAGGAGAAGAAGAAGGACAAGGAGAAGGAGAAGAAGAAAGAGAAGGACAAGGACAAAGACAAGGAGAAGGAGAAGGAGAAAGAGAAAGAGAAGGACAAGGAGAAGGAGAAAGAGAAGGACAAGGAGAAAAAGAAGGAGAAGGACAAGGCCAAGGAGAAGGAGAAAGAGAAGGAGAAGGAGAAGGACAAGGACAAAGACAAGGAGAAGGATAAAGAGAATGACAAGGAGAAGGAGAAGGAGAAAGAGAAGGACAAGGAGAAGGACAGGAGAAGGACAAGGAGAAGGGGAAAGAGAAGGACAAGGAGAAGGAGAAAGAGAAGGACAAGGACAAAGACAAGGAGAAGGAGAAAGAGAAGGACAAGGAGAAGGAGAAAGAGAAGGACAAGGGGAGGGAGAAGGAAAAAGAGAAGAAGAAGGACAAGGACAAGGACAAGGACAAGGAGAAGGACAAGCACAAGGAGAAGGAGAAAAAGAAGGAAAAGGACAAGGCCAAGGAAAAGGAGAAAGAAAAGGAGAAGGAGAAAGAGAAGGACAAGGAGAAGGACAAAGACAAGGAGAAGGAGAAAGAGAAGGAAAAGGAGAAGGAGAAAGAGAAGGAGAAGAACAAGGAGAAGGAGTAGAACAAGGGGAAGGAGAAGAACAATGAGAAGGAGAAGGACAAAGACAAGGAGAAGGAGAAAGAGAAGGACAAGGAGAAGGAGAAAGAGAAGGACAAGGACAAAGACAAGGAGAAAGAGAAGGACAAGGAGAAGGACAAGGACAAGGAGAAGGACAAGGACAAGGAGAAGGAGAAAGAGAAGGAGAAGAACAAGGAGAAGGAGTAGAACAAGGGGAAGGAGAAGAACAAGGAGAAGGAGAAGGACAAAGACAAAGACAAGGAGAAGGAGAAAGAGAAGGACAAGGAGAAGGAGAAAGAGAAGGACAAGGAGAAGGACAAGGAGAAGGAGAAAGAGAAGGAGAAGGAAAAAGACAAGGAGAAGAAGAAGGACAAGAAGAAGGACAAGGAGAAGAAGAAAGAGAAGGACAAGGACAAAGACATGGAGAAGGACAAGGCCAAGGAGAAGGAGAAAGAGAAGGACAAGGAGAAGGACAAGGAGAAGGACAAGGACAAAGACAAGGAGAAGGATAAAGAGAATGACAAGGAGAAGGAGAAGGACAAGGAGAAGGACAAGGAGAAGGACAAGGAGAAGGACAAGGAGAAGGACAAGAAGAAGGACAAGGAGAAGGAGAAAGAGAAGGAGAAGAACAAGGAGAAGAACAAGGGGAAGGAGAAGGACAGGAGAAGGACAAGGACAAAGACAAGGAGAAGGGGAAAGAGAAGGACAAGGAGAAGGAGAAAGAGAAGGACAAGGACAAAGACAAGGAGAAGGAGAAAGAGAAGGACAAGGAGAAGGAGAAAGAGAAGGACAAGGGGAAGGAGAAGGAAAAAGAGAAGAAGAAGAAGAAGAAGAAGGACAAGGAGAAGGACAAGCACAAGGAGAAGGAGAAAAAGAAGGAAAAGGACAAGGCCAAGGAAAGGGAGAAAGAGAAGGAGAAAGAGAAGGACAAGGAGAAGGACAAGGAGAAGGAAAAAGAGAAGGACAATGACAAGGACAAAGACAAGAAGAAGGAGAAGGAGAAAGAGAAGGACAAGGAGAAGGAGAAAGAGAAGGAGAAGAACAAGGAGAAGGAGAAGAACAAGGAGAAGGACAAGGACAAGGACAAAGACAAGGAGAAAGAGAAGGACAAGGAGAAGGAGAAAGAGAAAGAGAAGGAAAAAGACAAGGAGAAGAAGAAGGAGAAGGAGAATGACAAGGAGAAGAAGAAAGAGAAGGACAAGGACAAAAACAAGGAGAAAGAGAAAGAGAAGGACAAGGAGAAGGAGAAAGAGAACGACAAGGAGAAAAAGAAGGAGAAGGACAAGGCCAAGGAGAAGGAGAAAGAGAAGGACAAGGAGAAGGACAAGGAGAAGGAGAAAGAGAAGGAGAAGGACAAGGAGAAAGACAAGGAGAAGGATAAAGAGAATGACAAGGAGAAGGAGAAGGAGAAAGAGAAGGACAAGGAGAAGGACAAGGAGAAAGAGAAGGAGAAGAACAAGGAGAAGAACAAGGGGAAGGAGAAGGACAGGAGAAGGACAAAGACAAGGAGAAGGGGAAAGAGAAGGACAAGGACAAAGACAAGGAGAAGGAGAAAGAGAAGGACAAGGAGAAGGAGAAAGAGAAGGACAAGGGGAAGGAGAAGGAAAAAGAGAAGAAGAAGGACAAGGAGAAGGACAAGCACAAGGAGAAGGAGAAAGAGAAGGACAAGGACAATGAGAAGGAGAAAGAGAATAAGAAGGACAAGGAGAAAAACAAGGACAAGGAGAAGGACAAGGAGAAGGAGAAGGAGAAAGAGAAGGAGAAGGAGAAGGAGAAGGAGAAGGAGAAGGAGAAAGAGAAGGACAAGGAGAAGAAGAAGGACAAGGAGAAGGAGAAAGAGAAGGACAAGGAGAAGGAGAAAGAGAAGGAGAAGGACAAGGCCAAGGAGAAGGAGAAAGAGAAGGAGAAGGACAAAGACAAGGAGAAGGAGAAGGAGAAATAGAAGGACAAAGAGAAGGAGAAAGAGAAGGACAAGGACAAGGACAAAGACAAGGAGAAGGAGAAATAGAAGGACAAGGAGAAGGAGAAAGAGAAGGAGAAAGAGAAGGAGAAGGAGAAGAATAAGGGGAAGGAGAAGGACAAGGAGAAGGAGAAGGACAAGGAAAAAGACAAGGAGAAGGAGAAAGAGAAGGACAAGGAGAAGGAGAAGAAGAAAGAGAAGAAGAAGAATAAGGGGAAGGAGAAGGACAAGGAAAAAGACAAGGAGAAGGAGAAAGAGAAGGACAAGGAGAAGGAGATAGAGAAGGAGAAGAATAAGGGGAAGGAGAAGGACAAGGAGAAGGAGAAGGACAAGGAAAAAGACAAGGAGAAAGAGAAAGAGAGGACAAGGAAAAGGAGAAAGAGAAGGACAAGGACAAAGACAAGGAGAAGGAGAAAGAGAAGGACAAGGAGAAGGACAAGGAGAAAGAGAAGGAGAAGGACAAGGACAAAGACAAGGAGAAGGAGAAGAAAAAGGACAAGGAGAAGGACAAGGACAAGGAAAAGGAGAAAGAGAAGGAGAAGGACAAGGAGAAGGAGAAAGAGAAGGAGAAGGACAAGGAGAAGGACAAGGACAAGGAGAAGGAGAAAGAGAAGGAGATAGAGAAGGACAAGGAGAAGGAGAAAGAGAAGGAGAAGGACAAGGCCAAGGAGAAGGAGAAAGAGAAGGAGAAGAAGAAAGAGAAGGACAAGGAGAAAGAGATGGAGACAGACAAGGACAAAGACAAGCAGAAGGAGAAGGAGAAGGACAAGGAGAAGGAGAAGGACAAGGAGAAGGAGAAGGAGAAGAACAAGGAGAAGGAGAAGGAGAAGAACAAGGGGAAGGAGAAGAATAACGAGAAGGACAAGGACAAAGACAAGGAGAAGGAGAAAGAGAAGGACAAGGAGAAGGAGAAAGAGAAGAACAAGGACAAGGACAAAGACAAGGAGAAGGAGAAAGAGAAGGACAAGGAGAAGGAGAAAGAGAAGGAGAAGGACAAGGACAATGAGAAGGAGAAAGAGAAGAAGAAGGACAAGGAGAAGGACAAGGACAAAGAGAAGGACAAGGAGAAGGAGATGGACAAAGAGAAGGAGAAGGAGAAAGAGAAGGAGAAGGACAAGGAGAAGGAGAAGGACAAAGAGAAGGAGAAAGAGAAAGAGAAAGAGAAGGAGAAGGACAAGGAGAAGGAGAAGGACAAAGAGAAGGAGAAGAACAAGAAGGAGATGGACAAGGAGAAGGAGAAGGACAAAGAGAAGGAGAAGGAGACGGACAAGGAGATGCAGAAGGACAAAGAGAAGGAGAAGGAGAAAGAGAAAGAGAAGGACAAGGACAAGGAGAAGGAGAAAGACAAATAGAAGGACAAGGAGAAGGACAAGGACAAGGAGAAAGACAAGGAGCAGGACAAAGAGAAGGACAAGGAGAAGAACAAAGAGAAGGACAAGGGGAAGGAGAAGGAAAAAGAGAAGAAGAAGGACAAGGACAGGGAGAAGGACAAGCACAAGGAGAAGGAGAAAGAGAAGGACAAGGACAATGAGAAGGAGAAAGAGAAGAAGAAGGACAAGGAGAAAAACAAGGACAAGGAGAAGGAGAAGGAGAAAGAGAAGAAGAAGGAGAAAGAGAAGGACAAGGAGAAGAAGAAGGACAAGGAGAAGGAGAAAGAGGAGGACAAGGAGAAGGAGAAAGAGAAGGAGAAGGACAAGGCCAAGGAGAAGGAGA
Source organism: Xenopus tropicalis (assembly GCF_000004195.4). NCBI lineage: Eukaryota > Metazoa > Chordata > Amphibia > Anura > Pipidae > Xenopus > Xenopus tropicalis. Next base: position 1,034,759 of record NC_030678.2, read on the forward strand.
AAGAGAAGGAGAAGGACAAGGACAAGGACAAAGACAAGGAGAAGGAGAAGGAGAAATAGAAGGACAAAGAGAAGGAGAAAGAGAAGGACAAGGACAAGGACAAAGACAAGGAGAAGGAGAAGGAGAAATAGAAGGACAAGGGGAAGGAGAAAGAGAAGGAGAAGGAGAAGAATAAGGGGAAGGAGAAGGACAAGGACAAGGAAAAAGACAAGGAGAAGGAGAAGAAAAAGGACAAGGAGAAGGAGAAGGACAAGGACAAGGACAAGGAGAAGGAGAAAGAGAAGGACAAGGAGAAGGAGAAGGAGAAAGAGAAGGAGAAGGACAAGGAGAAGGACAAGGAGAAGGAGAAAGAGAAGGACAAGGCCAAGGAGAAGGAGAAGAAGAAAGAGAAGGACAAGGAGAAAGAGATGGAGACGGACAAGGACAAAGACAAGCAGAAGGAGAAGGAGAAAGAGAAGGACAAGGAGAAGGAGAAAGAGAAGGACAAGGAGAAGGACAAGGAGAAGGAGAAAGAGAAGGAGAAGGAGAAGAACAAGAAGAAGGAGAAGAACAAGGGGAAGGAGAAGAATAACAAGAAGGACAAGGACAAAGACAAGGAGAAGGAGAAAGAGAAGGACAAGGAGAAGGAGAAAGAGAAGGAGAAGGACAAGGACAAGGACAATGAGATGGAGAAAGAGAAGAAGAAGGACAAGGAGAAGGACAACGACAAAGAGAAGGAGAAGGACAAGGAGAAGGAGATGGACAAAGAGAAGGAGAAGGAGAAAGAGAAGGAGAAGGACAAGGAGAAGGAGAAGGACAAAGAGAAGGAGAAGGAGAAAGAGAAAGAGAAGGAGAAGGACAAGGACAAGGAGAAGGAGAAGGACAAAGAGAAGGAGAAGGAGAAAGAGAAAGAGAAGGAGAAGGACAAGGACAAGGAGAAGGACAAAGAGAAGGAGAAGGACAAGAAGAAGGAGAAGGAGAAGGAGAAGGAGACGGACAAGGAGATGCAGAAGGACAAAGAGAAGGAGAAGGAGAAAGAGAAGGAGAAGGACAAGGAGAAGGACAAGGAGAAAGACAAGGAGAAGGACAAGGAGAAGGACAAGGAGAGGGAAGAAGCAGTTACATTATGTGCATATCGGGGTGCAGAACAGACACAGCTCCAGGCCTGGACTAGGATTCAAAATAGAGCCTGGCATTTAGCGGCCCAAACAGCCCCCCACTCCCATCTATGGCCCCCCCTTACAGTATTGCTCTGGGGGTCCCTCTTAAATTAACCCCCAAATCTGACAGATTTCATTCTCCATCCCATTCCCTGTCCCCATAGATTCCCCTTTCCCCTCAGTGCCACTGGCTGTTGGTGGGGCCCCATTCTGTTAGTGGTACCAGAACCGGACTGCCTGCCCCCTGTCTGCCCCTTGGGAGCTTTTCTGTATGGGGCCCCGGCGTATGGTCCCTGATTGGGAATAAACATGGCTGCACAATTAGGGGCCCCATTTACCACCATTATCCCTGTAAGTGCCCCCCATTGGGGCAGATATCAATGAATGGAGGAGATTTCCTTCTCTTTTGCACAAACACATCCCAGTGCCGGGGGCTGCAGCTCACTATCCCTGTAGGGTGACCCCCCCCCAGGGATGTATGTGCCCCAATGAAGCAGCCAATGGGGGGGCACAAACAAAAAAACGTTGTTATTAGGTTATTACCCCGGTATCTTCCATTATTCCCTACACCCACCCCTCCCAACATTTAAAATAACAGAAAGAGGGACGAAAAGAAATGATTCGCGCAAAATTGTTTTGGCCACGACCATTTTGTAGCCACACCCCCTAAATACCACTCCCCTTTTACTAAATTTGGCAGGTTATTTAAAGTTTGGACACATTTCTGGGGGTTTCGGGGCCTTGTTTTTTGTGTTATTACAGTTTTGCTAATGAAGGTGAAGTTGCCCTTTAATCTGTGAGTCTCGGTTCCCCCAAGAGACCTGATTTAAACTTCCATTTTAGCTTCAAAGGGAAATGAGGGACTGTCCCCCAAAAATCTGCCCCGTTGGGGGCTCTGCGCCACCCAAGTCTGATAAACCTGAACTCACCAACCGGTCTGCGGGCAGTGCCAGCCTGACCCCGGGCATAGCCGCATGTGGTGGCCCCCATAGATCCTAATTACTGTCCCCCCAGGGGCAATGCTTGAGAGAGAGGCCCCCAAGGGGCATCAGTTACTCCCCCCCCCAGGTGTAGTTATGGTACATACCGAGGTGCAACAAGCAGCCATATAGGAAGGGGCCCCAGGTGGGAGACATCATGGTCCAGCCGAGAGCGTTCCACACAGGCGAGAGAGAGACACAGAGAGACAGAGAGAGAGACAGAGAGAGAGAGGCTGAATGGGGAAGTGACAGACAGAGGAAGTGGGGGGGGGGGGGAATTACAGAACATTATTTCCATTTCTTTCTACACATCATTTCCTCACTCACATATATTGGGGGGTCTGATAACTGCACCCCAGTATCTCACTCAGACTCTCGTGTGTAACAGTGGGGCAGATTGTGAGGGGAAATTGTGAAGCCAGATGGGGGCATTAGGGGGTGGGGCAATTGCCTAGGGGCCGGGGCAGGACTGACTGATATTTGGGGCAGAGCGGTTCTTTCTACTTCCCCTTAAAGCAATCAGTTTAACTGAGCGGTTACAGACCCCCCCCCCCCAGAGAGAAAAGGAAGAGACTCAGCAAATAGAAATGGCTGCAGGTTGGGGGCAAGTAATGAAAATGGGGAGTAATTACCCATATAGCACCCCCAGAAATAATAATGGGGGGGTTAATTACCCATATAGCAACCCCAGAAATGATAATGGGGGGGGAGTATAATTACCCATATAGCAACCCCAGAAATGATAATGGGGGGGTTAATTACCCATATAGCAACCCCAGAAATGATAATGGGGGGGGAGTATAATTACCCATATAGCAACCCCAGAAATGATAATGGGGGGGGAGTATAATTACCCATATAGCAACCCCAGAAATGATAATGGGGGGGGAGTATAATTACCCATATTGCAACCCCAGAAATGATAATGGGGGGGGAGTATAATTACCCATATAGCAACCCCAGAATGATAATGGGGGGAGTATAATTACCCATATTGCAACCCCAGAAATGATAATGGGGGGAGTATAATTACCCATATAGCAACCCCAGAAATGATAATGGGGGGAGTATAATTACCCATATAGCAACCCCAGAAATGATAATGGGGGGAGTATAATTACCCATATAGCAACCCCAGAAATGATAATGGGGGGAGTATAATTACCCATATAGCAACCCCAGAAATGATAATGGGGGGAGTATAATTACCCATATAGCAACCCCAGAAATGATAATGGGGGGGAGTATAATTACCCATATAGCAACCCCAGAAATGATAATGGGGGGGAGTATAATTACCCATATAGCAACCCCAGAAATGATAATGGGGGGAGTATAATTACCCATATAGCAACCCCAGAAATGATAATGGGGGGGGAGTATAATTACCCATATTGCAACCCCAGAAATGATAATGGGGGGGGAGTATAATTACCCATATAGCAACCCCAGAAATGATAATGGGGGGGGAGTATAATTACCCATATAGCAACCCCAGAAATGATAATGGGGGGAGTATAATTACCCATATAGCAACCCCAGAAATGATAATGGGGGGGGGGAGTATAATTACCCATATAGCAACCCCAGAAATGATAATGGGGGGGGGAGTATAATTACCCATATAGCAACCCCAGAAATGATAATGGGGGGGGGGAGTATAATTACCCATATAGCAACCCCAGAAATGATAATGGGGGGAGTATAATTAACCATATAGCAACCCCAGAAATGTAGTACATTGGGTCAGGGCCGGATTTCAAAACTGGCTGCCCTGAGGCCACCCTCGGTCACACGCCCCCCCCCCCCCAAATGCGCATGCATGCGTGCGCTCGTCACAAGCGGGAGTGCGCATGCGCAAACAGCAGGGGGGGGATGCAAGCAGGCATGCGCCGTGAGCCAAAAGTATATTTTAACATTTTGGTGCGGCGCGGTGGCATGCCGCCCCCCCGTTTCTGCCTCCCTAGGTCCGGGCCTTTGTGGCCTCTCCACAAATCTGAGCCTGCATAGGGTTCCCTTTAGGGGAATGTCTCTTTCCCAGGATAAAGGAGAATTCCCGTGTAATTTAAGGAATGCCCAGTAGGTGGCAGTGTGTTTTGTTATAAAAGGGACAGCACAGAATGGCTGGGGGTCTTCCCTGGGGCCCCACCTCACTGGGTGGCGGTTACAGGATTGGGGATTGTAAATTGGGGAGCGGAAGGCAGGAGTGGGGGAGGCGAGCTGGGCAGCTCTTTGCTCCACCAAGGAAGTTACGGGGGTTAGTGCCCCGCGGGGATCAGACTGCTAGGGTAGGGGCATGAGTGGTTCTGCTGCCCATATACTGGCACCATTTCCTTCCATTCAGCCCTGGCACCTGTGTGGGACTGGCAGGTAATACAGTAAGTGCCCAGCAGGGGGCAGTGCCACCCCCACAGCTGCCCATATACTGGCACCATTTCCTTCCATTCAGCCCTGGCACCTGTGTGGGACTGGCAGGTAATACAGTAAGTGCCCAGCAGGGGGCAGTGCCCCCCCACAGCTGCCCATATACTGGCACCATTTCCTTCAATTCAGCCCTGGCACCTGTGTGGGACTGGCAGGTAATACAGTAAGTGCCCAGCAGGGGGCAGTGCCCCCCCACAGCTGCCCATATACTGGCACCATTCCCTTCCATTCAGCCCTGGCACCTGTGTGGGACTGGCAGGTAATACAATAAGTGCCCAGCAGGGGGCAGTGCCACCCCACAGCTGCCCATATACTGGCACCATTTCCTTCCATTCAGCCCTGGCACCTGTGTGGGACTGGCAGGTAATACAGTAAGTGCCCAGCAGGAGGCAGTGCCACCCCACAGCTGCCCATATACTGGCACCATTTCCTTCCATTCAACCCTGGCACCTGTGTGGGACTGGCAGGTAATACAGTAAGTGCCCAGCAGGGGGCAGTGCCCCCCCACAGCTGCCCATATACTGGCACCATTTCCTTCAATTCAGCCCTGGCACCTGTGTGGGACTGGCAGGTAATACAATAAGTGCCCAGCAGGGGGCAGTGCCACCCCACAGCTGCCCATATACTGGCACCATTTCCTTCCATTCAGCCCTGGCACCTGTGTGGGACTGGCAGGTAATACAGTAAGTGCCCAGCAGGGGGCAGTGCCACCCCACAGCTGCCCATATACTGGCACCATTTCCTTCCATTCAGCCCTGGCACCTGTGTGGGACTGGCAGGTAATACAGTAAGTGCCCAGCAGGGGGCAGTGCCCCCCCCCACAGCTGCCCATATACTGGCACCATTTCCTTCCATTCAGCCCTGGCACCTGTGTGGGACTGGCAGGTAATACAGTAAGTGCCCAGCAGGGGGCATTGCCCCCCCACAGCTGCCCATATACTGGCACCATTTCCTTCCATTCAGCCCTGGCACCTGTGTGGGACTGGCAGGTAATACAGTAAGTGCCCAGCAGGGGGCAGTGCCCTCCCACAGCTGCCCATATACTGGCACCATTTCCTTCCATTCAGCCCTGGCACCTGTGTGGGACTGGCAGGTAATACAGTAAGTGCCCAGCAGGGGGCAGTGCCCTCCCACAGCTGCCCATATACTGGCACCATTTCCTTCCATTCAGCCCTGGCACCTGTGTGGGACTGGTGGGTAATACAGTAAGTGCCCAGCAGGGGGCATTGCCCCCCCACAGCTGCCCATATACTGGCACCTAACCAGGTAGAGCCCCGCCCCCTGTGCTGGGATTAATTTATTATTAATTAACACTTTGCTTACCTGTGTGCTGCAGACTGCGCTGCTATCTGTTCTGCCATTGGTTATACATCTGTACACAGGGGGGGGGGCAGCTATTGGGGGGGTGATAGGGTTGAACTGGGATAGCGAGAGATAACTCCATGCAGTCGGCAGGGTGCAGGGAGTGCAGGGGGTGCAGGGAGTTAGAGGGTGCAGTGAGCACAGAGGGTGCAGGGAGTGAGAGGGTGCAGGGAGGGAGAGGGTGCAGGGGGTGCAGGGAGTGAGAGGGTGCAGGGAGGGAGAGGGTGCAGGGGGTGCAGGGAGTGAGAGGGTGCAGGGGGTGCAGGGAGTGAGAGGGTGCAGGGGGTGAGAGGGTGCAGGGAGTGAGAGGGTGCAGGGAGGGAGAGGGTGCAGGGGGTGCAGGGAGTGAGAGGGTGCAGGGGGTGCAGGGAGTGAGAGGGTGCAGGGAGTGAGAGGGTGCAGGGAGGGAGAGGGTGCAGGGGGTGCAGGGAGTGAGAGGGTGCAGGGAGGGAGAGGGTGCAGGGGGTGCAGGGAGTGAGAGGGTGCAGGGGGTGCAGGGAGTGAGAGGGTGCAGGGAGGGAGAGGGTGCAGGGAGTGATAGGGTGCAGGGGATGCAGGGAGCGCTGGGAGTGGGAACAAATCATTAGCAAACACTCTGCTCCCAGTTCTATTGTGGGACAGATTTCCCAGCCCCCCCCCCCCGGGAATGTTCCCTATTAATTGAATGGAAAGTTTATCTGACTGACGTGAGTTGCCCTGTGCTCCCAGTTACCTGCCCCTGGCCGGGGGCCAATGAGAGAGAAAGGGCCACTCCTGCCGCTCGGCCTCTGCTCCATTTCTTATCCATTAGATTGCAACTCCCCGGCACAGAGCTGCCGCCCAATCACTAAACTAGAAAGTACTGGGGAATAACTGCCCCCCCCCCAGGGGCATAAAGGGGAAGTAAAGCCTCTCATAGGAGGCAGTTATTGGGCTCCAGGGAGAGGGAAGGGCAAAATGGGAGAGAGAAAGTCCTGGGCTCCAGGTGTGCAAGGGTTAAACATATTCACATTCAGTTTGGGGTGCTGAGAGGGGGGGTAGGAGGGGGGGTTGCCCTGGGTGGCAAGACTGTAAGGGTTAAGGCAGTGCAGGGATAAGGCAGTTACATGGGGGGGGGGGCAAAGTCTAAAGTATCTGCTGTAGGGCAAGAACACAATGTTCCCCTCCCAGAATTTCCAGGTCACATGACCCTGAGTTCACGCTGGCCCCTCCCATACCATTCTTCGGGTGTTGGGGTCCAGGGGAGAAATCTGGGGGGGGGGCACAGGGGGAGATCAGCAGTGTAACTATTGGGCACTGGGCCCCCAAGCAAAAAACGTTTTTGGAGGTGCCGAAGGTCCCCCTCCCCATCTGCTCCCGGGTATCAGAGGGGTTTGGGTGTAGATTTCTATACCAGGCATAGAGCATCCAGGGGGTTGGTGAGCGACATGTTGCCCCCGAGACACTGGTTGGGGGTCACTGACCCCAAGTCCCTCCCACAACTGCAGGGTCTGCTTCTTCTATTGTCCCACCAATGGGCAATATACCGGCTAGAGATGGTGGGGCAGATAATAGAGATGGGGGGTGAGTCTGGGGGTAGAGATAGGGCAGATGATAGAGATGGGGGGTGAGTCTGGGGGTAGATATAGGGCAGATGATAGAGATGGGGGGTGAGTCTGGGGGTAGAGATAGGGCAGATGACAGAGATGGGGGTGAGTCTGGGGGTAGAGATGTTGGGGCAGATGATAGAAATGGGGGGTGAGTCTGGGGGTAGAGATGTTGGGGCAGATGATAGAGATGGGGGGTGAGTCTGGGGGTAGAGATGTTGGGGCAGATGATAGAGATGGGTGGTGAGACAGAGGGTAGAGATGTTGGGGCAGATGATAGAGATGGGGGGTGAGACAGCGGGTAGAGATGTTGGGGCAGATGATAGAGATGGGGGGTGAGACAGAGAGTAGAGATGTTGGGGCAGATAATAGAGATGGGGGGTGAGACAGAGAGTAGAGATGTTGGGGCAGATAATAGAGATGGGGGTGAGTCTGGGGGGGTGAGACAGAGAGTAGAGATGTTGGGGCAGATGATAGAGATGGGGGTGAGTCTGGGGGGGTGAGACAGAGAGTAGAGATGTTGGGGCAGATGATAGAGATGGGGGGTGAGACAGAGATTAGAGATGTTGGGGCAGATGATAGAGATGGGGGGTGAGACAGAGAGTAGAGATGTTGAGGCAGATGATAGAGATGGGGGGTGAGTCTGGGGGGGTGAGACAGAGAGTAGAGATGTTGGGGCAGATGATAGAGATGGGGGGTGAGACAGAGAGTAGAGATGTTGGGGCAGATGATAGAGATGGGGGGTGAGACAGAGGGTAGAGATGTTGAGGCAGATGATAGAGATGGGGGTGAGACAGAGAGTAGAGATGTTGGGGCAGATGATAGAGATGGGGGTGAGACAGAGAGTAGAGATGTTGGGGCAGATGATAGAGATGGGGTGAGACAGAGAGTAGAGATGTTGGGGCAGATGATAGAGATGGGGGTGAGACAGAGAGTAGAGATGTTGGGGCAGATGATAGAGATGGGGGTGAGACAGAGAGTAGAGATGTTGGGGCAGATGATAGAGATGGGGGGGTGAGACAGAGAGTAGAGATGTTGAGGCAGATGATAGAGATGGGGGGGTGAGACAGAGAGTAGGGATGTTGAGGCAGATGATAGAGATGGGGGGTGAGTCTGGGGGGGTGAGACAGAGAGTAGAGATGTTGGGGCAGATGATAGAGATGGGGGGTGAGACAGAGAGTAGAGATGTTGGGGCAGATGATAGAGATGGGGGGTGAGACAGAGAGTAGAGATGTTGGGGCAGATGATAGAGATGGGGGGGTGAGACAGAGAGTAGAGATGTTGGGGCAGATGATAGAGATGGGGGGGTGAGACAGATAGTAGAGATGTTGGGGCAGATGATAGAGATGGGGGGGTGAGACAGAGAGTAGAGATGTTGGGGCAGATGATAGAGATGGGGGGGTGAGACAGATAGTAGAGATGTTGGGGCAGATGATAGAGATGGGGGGGTGAGACAGAGAGTAGAGATGTTGGGGCAGATGATAGAGATGGGGGGGTGAGACAGATAGTAGAGATGTTGGGGCAGATGATAGAGATGGGGGGTGAGACAGAGAGTAGAGATGTTGGGGCAGATGATAGAGATGGGGGTGAGTCTGGGGGAGTGAGACAGAGGGTAGAGATGTTGGGGCAGATGATAGAGATGGGGGGTGAGACAGAGAGTAGAGATGTTGGGGCAGATGATAGAGATGGGGGGTTAGTCTGGGGGGGTGAGACAGAGAGTAGAGATGTTGGGGCAGATGATAGAGATGGGGGGTGAGGCAGAGGGTAGAGATGTTGGGGCAGATGATAGAGATGGGGGGTGAGACAGAGAGTAGAGATGTTGGGGCAGATGATAGAGATGGGGGGTGAGACAGAGAGTAGAGATGTTGGGGCAGATAATAGAGATGGGGGTGAGTCTGGGGGGGTGAGACAGAGAGTAGAGATGTTGGGGCAGATGATAGAGATGGGGGTGAGTCTGGGGGGGTGAGACAGAGAGTAGAGATGTTGGGGCAGATGATAGAGATGGGGGGTGAGACAGAGATTAGAGATGTTGGGGCAGATGATAGAGATGGGGGGTGAGACAGAGAGTAGAGATGTTGAGGCAGATGATAGAGATGGGGGGTGAGTCTGGGGGGGTGAGACAGAGAGTAGAGATGTTGGGGCAGATGATAGAGATGGGGGGTGAGACAGAGAGTAGAGATGTTGGGGCAGATGATAGAGATGGGGGGTGAGACAGAGGGTAGAGATGTTGAGGCAGATGATAGAGATGGGGGTGAGACAGAGAGTAGAGATGTTGGGGCAGATGATAGAGATGGGGGTGAGACAGAGAGTAGAGATGTTGGGGCAGATGATAGAGATGGGGTGAGACAGAGAGTAGAGATGTTGGGGCAGATGATAGAGATGGGGGTGAGACAGAGAGTAGAGATGTTGGGGCAGATGATAGAGATGGGGGTGAGACAGAGAGTAGAGATGTTGGGGCAGATGATAGAGATGGGGGGGTGAGACAGAGAGTAGAGATGTTGAGGCAGATGATAGAGATGGGGGGGTGAGACAGAGAGTAGGGATGTTGAGGCAGATGATAGAGATGGGGGGTGAGTCTGGGGGGGTGAGACAGAGAGTAGAGATGTTGGGGCAGATGATAGAGATGGGGGGTGAGACAGAGAGTAGAGATGTTGGGGCAGATGATAGAGATGGGGGGTGAGACAGAGAGTAGAGATGTTGGGGCAGATGATAGAGATGGGGGGGTGAGACAGAGAGTAGAGATGTTGGGGCAGATGATAGAGATGGGGGGGTGAGACAGATAGTAGAGATGTTGGGGCAGATGATAGAGATGGGGGGGTGAGACAGAGAGTAGAGATGTTGGGGCAGATGATAGAGATGGGGGGGTGAGACAGATAGTAGAGATGTTGGGGCAGATGATAGAGATGGGGGGGTGAGACAGAGAGTAGAGATGTTGGGGCAGATGATAGAGATGGGGGGGTGAGACAGATAGTAGAGATGTTGGGGCAGATGATAGAGATGGGGGGTGAGACAGAGAGTAGAGATGTTGGGGCAGATGATAGAGATGGGGGTGAGTCTGGGGGAGTGAGACAGAGGGTAGAGATGTTGGGGCAGATGATAGAGATGGGGGGTGAGACAGAGAGTAGAGATGTTGGGGCAGATGATAGAGATGGGGGGTTAGTCTGGGGGGGTGAGACAGAGAGTAGAGATGTTGGGGCAGATGATAGAGATGGGGGGTGAGGCAGAGGGTAGAGATGTTGGGGCAGATGATAGAGATGGGGGGTGAGATAGAGGGTAGAGATGTTGGGGCAGATGATAGAGATGGGGGGTGAGTCTGGGGGGGTGAGACAGAGAGTAGAGATGTTGGGGCAGATGATAGAGATGGGGGGTGAGACAGAGAGTAGAGATGTTGAGGCAGATGATAGAGATGGGGGTGAGTCTGGGGGGGTGAGACAGAGAGTAGAGATGTTGGGGCAGATGATAGAGATGGGGGTGAGTCTGGGGGGGTGAGACAGAGAGTAGAGATGTTGGGGCAGATGATAGAGATGGGGGTGAGTCTGGGGGGGTGAGACAGAGAGTAGAGATGTTGGGGCAGATGATAGAGATGGGGGTGAGTCTGGGGGGGTGAGACAGAGAGTAGAGATGTTGGGGCAGATGATAGAGATGGGGGGTGAGGCAGAGGGTAGAGATGTTGGGGCAGATGATTGAGATGGGGGGTGAGATAGAGGGTAGAGATGTTGGGGCAGATGATAGAGATGGGGGGTGAGACAGCGGGTAGAGATGTTGGGGCAGATGATAGAGATGGGGGGGTGAGTCTGGGGGCAGAGATGTTGGGGCAGATGATAAAGATGGGGGTGAGACAGAGGGTAGAGATGTTGGGGCAGATGATAGAGATGGGGGGTGAGTCTGGGGGCAGAGATGTTGGGGCAGATGATAAAGATGGGGGGTGAGACAGAGGGTAGAGATGTTGGGGCAGATGATAGAGATGGGGGGTGAGACAGAGGGTAGAGATGTTGGGGCAGATGATAGAGATGGGGGGTGAGACAGAGGGTAGAGATGTTGGGGCAGATGATAGAGATGGGGGGGTGAGACAGAGAGTAGAGATGTTGGGGCAGATGATAAAGATGGCGGTGAGACAGAGAGTAGAGATGTTGGGGCAGATGATAGAGATGGGGGGGTGAGACAGAGGGTAGAGATGTTGGGGCAGATGATAAAGATGGGGGTGAGACAGAGGGTAGAGATGTTGGGGCAGATGATAGAGATGGGGGTGAGACAGAGAGTAGAAATGTTGGGGCAGATGATAAAGATGGCGGTGAGACAGAGAGTAGAGATGTTGGGGCAGATGATAGAGATGGCGGTGAGACAGAGAGTAGAGATGTTGGGGCAGATGATAGAGATGGGGGTGAGACAGAGAGTAGAAATGTTGGGGCAGATGATAAAGATGGCGGTGAGACAGAGAGTAGAGATGTTGGGGCAGATGATAGAGATGGCGGTGAGACAGAGAGTAGAGATGTTGGGGCAGATGATAGAGATGGCGGTGAGACAGAGAGTAGAGATGTTGGGGCAGATGATAGAGATGGGGGTGAGACAGAGAGTAGAGATGTTGGGGCAGATGATAGAGATGGCGGTGAGACAGAGAGTAGAGATGTTGGGGCAGATGATAGAGATGGCGGTGAGACAGAGAGTAGAGATGTTGGGGCAGATGATAGAGATGGCGGTGAGACAGAGAGTAGAGATGTTGGGGCAGATGATAGAGATGGGGGTGAGACAGAGGGTAGAGATGTTGGGGCAGATGATAGAGATGGGGGGGTGAGAAAGAGGGTAGAGATGTTGGGGCAGATGATAGAGATGGGGGGTGAGACAGAGGGTAGAGATGTTGGGGCAGATGATAGAGATGGGGGTGAGTCTGGGGGTAGAGATGTTGGGGCAGATGATAAAGATGGGGGTGAGACAGAGGGTAGAGATGTTGGGGCAGATGATAAAGATGGGGGGTGAGTTTGGGGGTAGAGATGTTGGGGCAGATGATAAAGATGGGGGTGAGACAGAGGGTAGAGATGTTGGGGCAGATGATAAAGATGGGGGTGAGACAGAGGGTAGAGATGTTGGGGCAGATGATAGAGATGGGGGGTGAGTTTGGGGGTAGAGATGTTGGGGCAGATGATAAAGATGGGGGTGAGACAGAGGGTAGAGATGTTGGGGCAGATGATAAAGATGGGGGTGAGTCTGGGGGTAGAGATGTTGGGGCAGATGATAAAGATGGGGGGTGAGACAGAGGGTAGAGATGTTGGGGCAGATGATAGAGATGGGGGGGGTGAGACAGAGGGTAGAGATGTTGGGGCAGATGATATGGATGGGGGGTGAGACAGAGGGTAGAGATGTTGGGGCAGATGATAGAGATGGGGGGGTGAGACAGAGGGTAGAAATGGTTATTTTGCTGCCCTGGGGTATAGGGGCACATTCCTTGTACATAACAGTGTAATAACTGCTCTATATTTATTAAATTTGTGTAAGTTCTATGGTCAACAGATACCACTCACCAGGGTGATATTTTAAGTATATTTAATGTGTGGAAATAATGTTACAGAAAAATACATACAAATTATAACAATTAAGCCAGTCAGATATATCATCGACAGCCTACCAAAACCATAAATGCAAAGTATATGAATGTATTAATCTGAGGTCTAAAAAAGTGTATTATGTGGATAAATGTGTATGTCTTAGCTGTGTGTGTGAGTGTCTGTGTGTGTCTGTGTGGGATGTGTGCTTGTGTCCCAGGCTCTTCTTTGTTCTTAAATATATACCCCCTCAATGGGATACACTTCCCCCACCCTTATTCATAGGCCATTCCATAGGTTGCTTAGGGACATTGCTGATGTAAGGAACAGAGGACTATATAAATTTATGTGTCAGTCAATATATCTATGGCTAAGACAGGAGTGCATAAATGACCACAGCTATTAACTCCTTCAAGCCCACTGAATCACCAATTTTCAAACCTTAATATTTTACAAACAGTATCACAGACCCTCCCATCTCCCTAAATCTGCCCCCGTGACATTATTAGGTTCTGCCACACAGAGTACAATTTCCCCCCCACACTCACCGGGGCAGGCTGGGGGGGTAACATATGAACGCCCTGTGTTCCCTGCTGCCATATGGGGCCCGTATTTGGCCCAGTGACCTTGGCAGAAGGGGGGGCACAGGGTAAGGTGGGTATAAACTCCCATTTCCTGCCCCACTGGCCCAATACAAACTGGGCTATAGCTGCCCCCCTCCCAGAGCTTCCCGGCTGCCAGACCTGGGCTTGGGGCAGTTTCAGGGGCACAGAGAGGGGCAGCTGTGGGCAGAGCTATTGCTATTCCCCGGCCTGCCAGCAGGGGGAGAGCCGCCATCTGCTTTATTGGACCGTACCATGTGGCTTTGGGTTACTGAGTAACAGAACTAATAGCATTTTCATGGCCAACGGGGCAATAAAAGTGAATTCCTGGAGTGCACTGAGCTGCCCCAGCGTGAGAGTCTCAGTAACTCACATGGAGCTCATTAACCCCTGATCTGCCCAGAACCAGCTCCACTCCTCCCCCTGCACTCCCCCGTCACCTTGGGCTCTCCTTCATACCCACACTGAGAGAATGGAGCAGCCCATTAGCCTAGTAATGGGGGGGGATCAGGCCATTTACCCAGTGATGGGGGGGGATTAGACCATTTACCCAGTGATGGGGGGACCAGACCATTTAACCAGTGATGGGGGGACCAGACCATTTACCCAGTGATGGGGGATTAGACCATTTACCCAGTGATGGGGGGATCAGACCATTTACCCAGTGATGGGGGGATCAGGCCATTTACCCAGTGATGGGGGGACCAGGCCATTTACCCAGTGATGGGGGATTAGACCATTTACCCAGTGATGGGGGGATCAGGCCATTTACCCAGTGATGGGGGATTAGACCATTTACCCAGTGATGGGGGGATCAGACCATTTAACCAGTGATGGGGGGATTAGACCATTTACCCAGTGATGGGGGGAACAGGCCATTTACCCAGTGATGGGGGGATTAGACCATTTACCCAGTGATGGGGGGAACAGGCCATTTACCCAGTGATGGGGGGATCAGGCCATTTACCCAGTGATGGGGGGAACAGGCCATTTACTCAGTGATGGGGGGATTAGACCATTTACCCAGTGATGGGGGGAACAGGCCATTTACCCAGTGATGGGGGGATCAGGCCATTTACCCAGTGATGGGGGGATTAGACCATTTACCCAGTGATGGGGGGAACAGGCCATTTACCCAGTGATGGGGGGATCAGCCCATTTACCCAGTGATGGGGGGATTAGACCATTTACCCAGTGATGGGGGGAACAGGCCATTTACCCAGTGATGGGGGATTAGACCATTTACCCAGTGATGGGGGGACCAGGCCATTTACCCAGTGATGGGGGGATCAGGCCATTTACCCAGTGATGGGGGGATCAAACCATTTACCCAGTGATGGGGGGATCAGGCCATTTACCCAGTGATGGGGGGGAACAGACCATTTACCCAGTGATGGGGGGTTCAGGCCATTTACCCAGTGATGGGGGGGATCAAGCCATTTAACCAGTGATGGGGGGATCAGGCCATTTACCCAGTGATGGGGGGTTCAGGCCATTTACCCAGTGATGGGGGGGATCAAGCCATTTACCCAGTGATGGGGGGTTCAGGCCATTTACCCAGTGATGGGGGGGAACAGGCCATTTACCCAGTGATGGGGGGATTAGACCATTTAACCAGTGATGGGGGGACCAGGCCATTTACCCAGTGATGGGGGGATCAGGCCATTTACCCAGTGATGGGGGGATCAGGCCATTTACCCAGTGATGGGGGGATTATACCATTTACCCAGTGATGGGGGAACAGGCCATTTACCCAGTGATGGGGGGATTAGACCATTTACCCAGTGATGGGGGGATCAGGCCATTTACCCAGTGATGGGGGGATTAGGCCATTTACCCAGTGATGGGGGGATCAGGCCATTTACCCAGTGATGGGGGGATTAGACCATTTACCCAGTGATGGGGGGATCAGGCCATTTACCCAGTGATGGGGGGATTAGGCCATTTACCCAGTGATGGGGGGATTAGACCATTTACCCAGTGATGGGGGGAACAGGCCATTTACCCAGTGATGGGGGGATTAGACCATTTACCCAGTGATGGGGGGATCAGGCCATTTACCCAGTGATGGGGGGATTAGGCCATTTACCCAGTGATGGGGGGATCAGGCCATTTACCCAGTGATGGGGGGATCAGACCATTTACCCAGTGATGGGGGGATCAGGCCATTTACCCAGTGATGGGGGATTAGACCATTTACCCAGTGATGGGGGGAACAGGCCATTTACCCAGTGATGGGGGGAACAGGCCATTTACCCAGTGATGGGGGGATCAGGCCATTTACCCAGTGATGGGGGGATCAAACCATTTACCCAGTGATGGGGGGATCAGGCCATTTACCCAGTGATGGGGGGGAACAGACCATTTACCCAGTGATGGGGGGTTCAGGCCATTTACCCAGTGATGGGGGGATCAGCCCATTTACCCAGTGATGGGGGGATTAGACCATTTACCCAGTGATGGGGGGAACAGGCCATTTACCCAGTGATGGGGGATTAGACCATTTACCCAGTGATGGGGGGACCAGGCCATTTACCCAGTGATGGGGGGATCAGGCCATTTACCCAGTGATGGGGGATTAGACCATTTACCCAGTGATGGGGGGACCAGGCCATTTACCCAGTGATGGGGGATCAAACCATTTACCCAGTGATGGGGGGATCAGGCCATTTACCCAGTGATGGGGGGGAACAGACCATTTACCCAGTGATGGGGGTTCAGGCCATTTACCCAGTGATGGGGGGGATCAAGCCATTTAACCAGTGATGGGGGGATCAGGCCATTTACCCAGTGATGGGGGGATCAGACCATTTACCCAGTGATGGGGGGATCAGGCCATTTACCCAGTGATGGGGGGATTAGACCATTTACCCAGTGATGGGGGGAACAGGCCATTTACCCAGTGATGGGGGGAACAGGCCATTTACCCAGTGATGGGGGGATCAGGCCATTTACCCAGTGATGGGGGGATCAAACCATTTACCCAGTGATGGGGGGATCAGGCCATTTACCCAGTGATGGGGGGAACAGACCATTTACCCAGTGATGGGGGGTTCAGGCCATTTACCCAGTGATGGGGGGATCAGCCCATTTACCCAGTGATGGGGGGATTAGACCATTTACCCAGTGATGGGGGGAACAGGCCATTTACCCAGTGATGGGGGATTAGACCATTTACCCAGTGATGGGGGGACCAGGCCATTTACCCAGTGATGGGGGGATCAGGCCATTTACCCAGTGATGGGGGATTAGACCATTTACCCAGTGATGGGGGGACCAGGCCATTTACCCAGTGATGGGGGGATCAAACCATTTACCCAGTGATGGGGGGATCAGGCCATTTACCCAGTGATGGGGGGGAACAGACCATTTACCCAGTGATGGGGGGTTCAGGCCATTTACCCAGTGATGGGGGGGATCAAGCCATTTAACCAGTGATGGGGGGATCAGGCCATTTACCCAGTGATGGGGGGTTCAGGCCATTTACCCAGTGATGGGGGGGATCAAGCCATTTACCCAGTGATGGGGGGTTCAGGCCATTTACCCAGTGATGGGGGGGAACAGGCCATTTACCCAGTGATGGGGGGTTCAGGCCATTTACCCAGTGATGGGGGGATCAGCCCATTTAACCAGTGATGGGGGGTTCAGGCCATTTACCCAGTGATGGGGGGATCAGGCCATTTACCCAGTGATGGGGGATCAGGCCATTTAACCAGTGATGGGGGGACCAGGCCATTTACCCAGTGATGGGGGATCAGGCCATTTAACCAGGGATGGGGGGACCAGGCCATTTACCCAGTGATGGGGGGATCAGGCCATTTACCCAGTGATGGGGGATCAGGCCATTTAACCAGTGATGGGGGGACCAGGCCATTTACCCAGTGATGGGGGATCAGGCCATTTACCCAGTGATGGGGGGATCAAGCCATTTACCCAGTGATGGGGGGATCAGGCCATTTACCCAGTGATGGGGGGATCAGGCCATTTAACCAGTGATGGGGGATCAGGCCATTTAACCAGTGATGGGGGGATCAGGCCATTTACCCAGTGATGGGGGGATCAGGCCATTTAACCAGTGATGGGGGATCAGGCCATTTACCCAGTGATGGGGGGATCAGGCCATTTAACCAGTGATGGGGGATCAGGCCATTTAACCAGTGATGGGGGGACCAGGCCATTTACCCAGTGATGGGGGATCAGGCCATTTACCCAGTGATGGGGGGAACAGACCATTTACCCAGTGATGGGGGGTTCAGGCCATTTACCCAGTGATGGGGGGACCAGGCCATTTACCCAGTGATGGGGGATCAGGCCATTTACCCAGTGATGGGGGGATCAGGCCATTTACCCAGTGATGGGGGGACCAGGCCATTTACCCAGTGATGGGGAATCAGGCCATTTACCCAGTGATGGGGGGAACAGACCATTTACCCAGTGATGGGGGGATTAGACCATTTACCCAGTGATGGGGGGATCTGGCCATTTACCCAGTGATGGGGGGATCAGGCCATTTACCCAGTGATGGGGGGATTAGACCATTTACCCAGTGATGGGGGGATCTGGCCATTTACCCAGTGATGGGGGGATCAGGCCATTTACCCAGTGATGGGGGGATTAGACCATTTACCCAGTGATGGGGGGATCTGGCCATTTACCCAGTGATGGGGGATTAGACTATTTACCCAGTGATGGGGGGATCAGGCCATTTACCCAGTGATGGGGGATTAGACCATTTACCCAGTGATGGGGGGATCAGGCCATTTACCCAGTGATGGGGGATTAGACTATTTACCCAGTGATGGGGGATTAGACTATTTACCCAGTGATGGGGGGATCAGGCCATTTACCCAGTGATGGGGGGATCAGGCCATTTACCCAGTGATGGGGGATTAGACCATTTACCCAGTGATGGGGGATTAGACCATTTACCCAGTGATGGGGGATTAGACTATTTACCCAGTGATGGGGGGATCAGGCCATTTACCCAGTGATGGGGGATCAGGCCATTTACCCAGTGATGGGGGATTAGACCATTTACCCAGTGATGGGGGATTAGACCATTTACCCAGTGATGGGGGATTAGACTATTTACCCAGTGATGGGGGGATCAGGCCATTTACCCAGTGATGGGGGGATCAGGCCATTTACCCAGTGATGGGGGGATCAGCCCATTTACCCAGTGATCCAGTTTGTTGCCTTATTATTGGGGTTCCTAGCCCGGTGCAGTTGCCCCCTACAGGCAGCTCTGCGCTATTACGGAGAAGAAAGGGATGGTGAGTGTTTGAAGGCTGCCATATTGTGCCCTAGCCACACCCCTTCAGTGATACCCACCTTTCCCAATCCCGCCCCTCTCCTGCATTAGCCACGCCCATGATGCACAGTAAGTTAGTGTGAGGCAGCTGCTAACAAAGTGCATTGTGGGAAGTGGGTAAATGTGTGTAGTGAGTGGCCCGAGGCCCCCATGGGGCAGATTCTCGGATGGAGCCCAGTAGGGTATAAGCACAAACACAGCATTGTGCCCCAACGCCCACAGCCTGGAAATGTCCCATGTGTCCTTCTGTCTCTCATCACATGATATCAGAGCTGATCCTATCAGAGGCCGGAGAAGGAGCTCTAATTAATCTGTAATCAGCTCCTCATCCAGCCGGGAATGTGCAACCTTCAGCCTGGGGCATCGGGGCAACAGCCTGCGCTGCAAGGGCAACTTCCCCAGCATATATATATATACTGGCACAATACTAACCCCCCCAGCATATATATACTGGCACAGTACTTACCCCCCCAGCATATATATACTGGCACAATACTAACCCCCCCAGCATATATATACTGGCACAATACTAACCCCCCCAGCATATATATACTGGCATTATACTAACCCCCCCAGCATATATATACTGGCATTATACTAACCCCCCCCAGCATATATATACTGGCACAATACTAACCCCCCCAGCATATATATACTGGCACAATACTAACCCCCAGCACATACACTGGCACAATACTAACCCCCCAGCACATACAGTATCCTGGAACCTAGAACACGACTGCCCCATACCCATGTGTATAGATAGAGTAGCACAATAATGCCAACCCCGCCCCCCCCCAGGGCCCAGAGAACCCATAGAGGTGCCAGTGCCACCCGGCTCAGACCTGGTACCCACTTACTGCCAGAGGCTGCTGGAACTCTGCCCCCTTGGGTTTAGCTGCTGCCAGACTACAAATCCCAGCATGCCCAGCAGTGCCTGGAGCGGTGACCCACTCACACTTTGATACAAACAGTAACTTGGTTTCAGCAATGAATCTGCTCAGCTGCAAAGTGTTTTACTGGCGCCAATTCCAGCGGCTGCCGAGGGAGGGGACTTACAGGCGCTTTATCCCCCCCATTAGAGGTTTTTTTTATTTCGATTGAACTCTAATTTTTTTTTTTAAAAATGGAATGCTTGCCTAGAACCCTATATTTATTCTACTGAAAGCTTTACCCGTCTGAGTAACAGCCCTAGCAGCTCCCTCTGTTTGTGTAACATAGCAGCCACCATGTTAGCTTGGTCTCAGTAGCTTCCTGCTGCAGCTCTGGCTGCTCATAGCTCAGATTACACATTCTGATGGGAGGGGGAGTGAATTCTTATGACTCGGCCTTCCCCAGCCCACCCCGACCCACAGGGAACCATCCCCGGCCCCCCCTGGCCCACAGGGAACCATCCCCGGCCCCCCCTGACCCACAGGGAACCATCCCCGGCCCCCCCTGACCCACAGGGAACCATCCCCGGCCCCCCCTGACCCACAGGGAACCATCCCCGGCCCCCCCTGACCCACAGGGAACCATCCCCGGCCCATCCTGACCCACAGGGAACCATCCCCGGCCCATCCTGACCCACAGGGAACCATCCCCAGCCCACCCTGACCCACAGGGAACCATCCCCAGCCCCCCCCCTGACCCACAGGGAACCATCCCCGGCCCACCCTGACCCACAGGGAACCATCCCCGGCCCACCCTGACACACAGGGAACCATCCCCGGCCCACCCTGACCCACAGGGAACCATCCCCGGCCCACCCTGACCCACAGGGAACCATCCCCGGCCCACCCTGACCCACAGGGAACCATCCCCAGCCCCCCCCCCCGACCCACAGGGAACCATCCCCAGCGGCCCCCTGACCCACAGGGAACCATCCCCAGCGGCCCCCTGACCCACAGGGAACCATCCCCAGCCCCCCCCTCGACCCACAGGGAACCATCCCCAGCCCCCCCCTGACCCACAGGGAACCATCCCCGGCGCCCCCTGACCCACAGGGAACCATCCCCAGCCCCCCCTGACCCACAGGGAACCATCCCCAGTGCCCCCTGACCCACAGGGAACCATCCCCGGCTCCCCCTGACCCACAGGGAACCATCCCCGGCTCCCCCTGACCCACAGGGAACCATCCCCGGCCCCCCCTGACCCACATGGAACTACCCCCAGCCCACCCTGACCCACAGGGAACCACCCCCAGCCCCCCTGACCCACAGGGAACCATCCCCAGCCCCCCCTGACCCACAGGGAACCATCCCCAGCCCCCCCTGACCCACAGGGAACCATCCCCAGCCCCCCCTGACCCACAGGGAACCATCCCCAGCCCCCCCTGACCCACAGGGAACCATCCCCAGCCCCCCCTGACCCACAGGGAACCATCCCCAGCCTGGGTGCAGCAGCGGATTATTATTGCCTCACTGCGCAGCGTTGCACCCAGGGGAGAACAAGACGGAACCTGTAAGGGGAACACAATGGGACGTTCCGCTGTGGCACCCAACAGGTGCTTAACCCTTTACTCCCACAGGTAGTGGCACAGAGAGGTGTGTGGGCGCCACTTCCCAGGGGAGCTGTTCCAATGTGCGTCATTAGCTGCATCATTAGTGCCCCCAGGCCAGCTGCCCCCGGGGCAGAACCAGGGAGCACAGCGTTCCCCACATTATCCATATGGATTTAGCTGCAGAGTCAGGTGGCACCCATGGGTGTGGCTTTACTCACAGGCCATTGGGCACCCAGGAACCTGCAGGCACAACATGTAGGAGAGAAGGGGGAGGAGCCAAACATAGACTGACCCAGGGGGCAACTGCTCCTAAGCCTTACAGTCATTCAGCCTAATGCCCTCTGCCTCCTCCCCTCATGATACCCCACTGTATTGCATACCAGCCCAGCCCGCCCAATATCAATGAACTTTGATTGGCCAAGGGAACCTTCTTTTGTGGGTGGGGGGGGGGGCAAAACTACCCCACTATAAGCTTAAGCCTCTGTGCCCCAGGATGATGGCTATAGAAGGGTTGGCACTGGCATTGGGAGTGTGGCAGTGCCATGCTGTATGCCATCCCCATTTTACCCTGTGCCCTGGGGGTAATGGCTATATGAGCTTTGGCATTGGGAGTGAGGCGGTGCCATGCTGTGTGCCATCCCCATTTTACCCTGTGCCCTGGGGGTAATGGCTATATGAGCTTTGGCATTAGGAGTGTGGCGGTGCCATGCTGTGTGCCATCCACATTTTACCCTGTGCCCTGGGGGTAATGGCTATATGAGCTTTGGCATTGGGAGTGAGGCGGTGCCATGCTGTGTGCCATCCCCATTTTACCCTGTGCCCTGGGGGTAATGGCTATATGAGCTTTGGCATTAGGAGTGTGGCGGTGCCATGCTGTGTGCCATCCACATTTTACCCTGTGCCCTGGGGGTAATGGCTATATGAGCTTTGGCATTAGGAGTGTGGCGGTGCCATGCTGTGTGCCATCCACATTTTACCCTGTGCCCAGGGGGTAATGGCTATATGAGCTTTGGCATTGGGAGTGAGGCGGTGCCATGCTGTGTGCCATCCCCATTTTACCCTGTGCCCTGGGGGTAATGGCTATATGAGCTTTGGCATTAGGAGTGTGGCGGTGCCATGCTGTGTGCCATCCACATTTTACCCTGTGCCCTGGGGGTAATGGCTATATGAGCTTTGGCATTGGGAGCGAGGTGGTGCCATGCTGTGTGCCATCCCCATTTTACCCTGTGCCCTGGGGGTAATGGCTATATGAGCTTTGGCATTGGGAGCGAGGTGGTGCCATGCTGTGTGCCCTGGGGGTAATGGCTATATGAGCTTTGGCATTGGGAGTGTGGCGGTGCCATGCTGTGTGCCCTGGGGGTAATGGCTATATGAGCTTTGGCATTGGGAGTGTGATGGTGCCATGCTGTGTGCCATCCCCATTTTACCTTGTGCCCTGGGGGTAATGGCTATATGAGCATTGGGAGTGTGGCGGTGCCATGCTGTGTGCCCTGGGGGTAATGGCTATATGAGCTTTGGCATTGGGAGTGAGGCAGTGCCATGCTGTGTGCCATCCCCATTTTACCCTGTGCCCTGGGGGTAATTAGTAGTGCTAGTGCCATACTGTGTAACATCAGCCCCAGGTTATTGCCCCTGAGGGGGTGGCAGATTGAGTGGGGAAGGAAACTATGCCAAGCGGCACAGCTCTAATTACAGATTTTCCCTGTGACTGAGCGCCAGCTCTGTGCCCATTGATTTTCTCTTTCCGTAACAGCTGCCCAAAGCGGCTCGGAATGGAACGTTTATGTTCTCCCTGTGTCCCCATTCGCTCGCTCGTTGGCATCCAGCACAGTAATTGCAGCCAGCGCCTCCCCCAGGGGCCACACTCAGGGGCCACGTGGGACCGTCATAAGACTCAGTAACAAACAGCAAGCCATTCTCTGGTGCCCACACAGGGGCCGGGCACTAATGGGGCACTGCTGTCAGAGAGAAAGCTTTGTTGGCACTGGGTTCATCTGACAAAGGGGGCAATGTTCCCAGGCACATGGGGCAGAGAGTCGGGGGGCTGTATGTGGGCACTGCCCTTCCTATAACCCGGCACATTGGCACGGCAAAGTCTTTCTAGTGCCCAAGGCCCCTTCGAGAATCTGGCAAGGAGCCTGTAAGTGCATAGCACCCACATTTCTGCTTAGGGTCCCAGCACCCAGAATTCTGTTGCACACTGAGCTGGCATTCTGATTGGCAGAAGTCAAATCATTTTGGAGTTGTGATTGGGCCAATGGAAGGGGCAAAAGCTCTCGTGCTGCCCGGTATTTATAGGGATATCCCTGTGTAACTGCCATGTACCCTTTGTCTCCACCATGTTCTACCTCCTCCAGTGCCATACGCAGGCATCTCCAGCCAGCAGTGCTGCAGGCCCCACCAGGCATTAAAGGAGAACTAAACCCTAAACGTGAATATGGCTAAAAACTGAGGTTAAGTTTCAGCATCTCTATAACAGCAATGAGTCAGGTCTTTCCAAGCTCCTGTGACAACTGTAAAGTGTCAGTGGCACCACACATGCTCAGTGGGCTCTGGGGAGAAGCTGAGCTTAGGGGTCGTCGCTAATTATCAAGCAGAAAATGAGGTTGGCCTGTCATACAAGCTGATGCTACAGGGCTGATTACTACATTCTGATGCTGACTACACTGGTTTCTGAGCTGCCATGTACTAATTATCTGTATTAATTACTAAGCAGACTTATATTGTGCCATTTATATTCTCAAAGTACGGTACATTGTGCCATTTATATTCTGTATATACAGTATATAGTGGGGAATGAGCAGAAAAGAAGATGGGGGCTACTGGGAACATTATTGGGGGGCACAGATCTTCCCTGCTAAAGGCCTGTGGGGGCCTGGGGCTGGTACAGAAGCACAAACATAACATTTCTGGCTTTAGTTCCCCTTTAAACCAGACCAAGGCCTGGCCATGCCGGCAGCATTCACCCCAAACACAGAGAGAGCGCGAGACCCACACGGAGGAAACTCTTCAAACCGCCTTTATTTGTAAAAATGCAGATATATAAAACATCTCTGAACGTGCTCCCATTACAAAAAGAAACAAAAAAAAGAAACAAACGAAAAACAATACCGGAGAAGGCACAATGAGAACTCTGTACAGGACGCACACAGGCGACACTGCGCCCCTTGCCAAAATGCATCTCTTCCATGGGAACAGGCTGAGTCAGACGGGTGCACGCAGGCGACGGGTGGGTGCAGGCAGACCGAGGGGCAGGAAGTGACGTGAAATGTTCGGACGACCCGAAGGCTCTAATAGTAGGTTTCTTTCTCCACCCAGCCTGCAAAGGGGAGAGACGGGTCAGTCTGGGCACCACTGGGACTGGCGTGGCAAGTAAATACGGGTGCCCCAGTGCAGCCAATAAGCTTGCAGCATACTCACCGCCTGGGCTGCGCCGGATAATCAGCTTACGGACTTCATCGTATATGAAGATGAGCAGCGAGTATGGGAAGGCACAGAACCACCAGGTCGGCCTGAAACAGAACACACAACTCAATCAGCTTTGGGAACCCAACATGGCTACCCCACTGCCAGTGTGGCTACCCCCAGCCATTTGGCTCTCCGGATGAGCAGACTGGCAGGGATCCCAACATGGCTACCCCCAGCCGTTTGGCTCTCCCTGTAGGACCTGCTGGGTCAGAGATGAGCAGACTGGCAGGGAATCCAACATGGCTACCCTGCTGCCAGTGTGGCTCCCCCCAGCCGTTTGGCTCTCCCTGCAGGACCTGCTGGGTCAGGGATAAGCAGACTGGCAGGGAACCAGACATGGCTACCCCACTGCTAGTGTGGCTCCCCCCAGCTGTTTGGCTCTCCCTGCAGGTCCTGCTGGGTCCGGGATGAGCAGACTGGCAGGGAACCCAACAGGAGTGTAAGTTCTAGGCTGGGAGTCACAGGGGCTGTAGAATAGGAGGGTGGGCACTTACTTGAGTGGGTACATGCGCAATGCCACATCCATGCCAGGGCAGTAGGACAGGAAGGCAGCCAGTGCAGTCTCTTCAAACAGCCCAAAGATAAGGATTTTATTCCTGGGGGAAAAACAAAAATGATCCAGATATGAGCTGAACAAGGTGCCCTAAACCAGCAGAACCAGTTGTGAGCAGGTCAGACCGCCGGCACATTCCGGCACCCCGGCTACGCTCGCTTTACTCACTTCATGCCCTGCTGGAACACTGAATTCCTTCTGGTCTTGCAGATGATCAAATCGGCCCACTGCACCACCACGATACTGACGAAGAAAGCCGTATGGCACGTGAACTCCACAATCTTCCTCTGCTCGTAGGTCTGAGGGGGAGGGACAGCAAGAGGTTAGCAGATGTGCCGGGGGGATACCAGGCAGAATGCACTTCCCAGAATCCCTTGGAAGATCAGCCCTGGGGCAAAGAGAGCGACTCACCCACTGCTGCCCGTAACTGTCCTCCACGTCGTTATTCCAGCGGTCATCCCAGTTCACTCTGATACCCAGCAGTGTCCAGGGCAGAAAGCCATTCTCAGCCAGGATCACAAAGTATGTGAAGAACCCCCCCAGGGCTTGGATCATACCTGCAGAGAGAGGGGCCTTCAGTCACACAAGCTAATATTGTACGGAGTCTGAACAGGGGGTGCAGCTGTTGGCAGCCAGTTACCCTGGAGACCCAAACTTTTATATACCCAGAGAACCAGTACCATGGCACCCTGTGGGAGAAAGTAGAGCGGGCACTCACCGATCTGCCCATAGGCCATACTGATAAGCCTTTCATTCACCAGCTTGTCTGTTTTGGGATTACGGGGCTGTCTCTTCATGATGTCACTCTCGGCTTGCTCATAGGCCAGGGAGATAGCGGGGACCTACACACACAATAATTAGGGGATCAGAGCAAATTGAGCCACAGAGAATCTGCTTTAGGCATCGAGTGCCAACACTTACCATGTCTGTGCCCAGATCGATACACAGGATGGTGACTGTGCCCAAGGGCAGAGGAATGTTGGCGACGATGAAGATGAGGAAGGGTGTGATTTCTGGGATGTTACTGGTCAGGGTGTAGGCGATGGATTTCTTCAGGTTATCAAAGATCAGACGACCTGGAAGAGAGTGGGATATTCGCTCATAATCTGAACCCCGCTCTTGCCCTTGTGCCCCGTGGGGGGAGGGGGGTCAGTACTCACCTTCCTCTACTCCAGTAACGATAGAAGCAAAGTTATCATCCAACAGGATCATGTCGGCTGCCTGCTTGGACACATCGGAACCAGCGATGCCCATAGCGATACCAATATCTGCCTTCTTCAGAGCAGGGGAGTCGTTGACACCATCCCCCGTCACTGCCACAATGGCACCCTGTATGTTACACAAGAGCAAGGCTGAGCCCAGTGGGAATGGGAGCCCAACAGAACCTACGGATCAAACTGGGCCACACACACAGGGCTTGGGGGGAGAGAAATGGACTGACCTGTCGCTGACAACCCTCCACAATGATGAGCTTCTGCTGAGGGGATGTTCTGGCAAAGACGATCTCTGTGTGATGCTTCAGGATGTCATCGATCTGTTCTTGTGCCATGTCCTTCAGGTCCGACCCGTGGATCACACAGGCCTTGGCATCTCTGCAGGATAAGAGCCATGTGTTACATACGGAAAGCTGAACTTACAGTCCCATTGGCCATTCAGCAAGGAGCCATAGAGCTCAGCCACTCACATTCCCACGTGTCATAGCAGCACCTCCGACACTGCCAGAATTATTACCATCCAATAGGAACCCATTTCCAACATACCTGGGGTTCACCTGGTTGACTGGAATGTTGAGGCGGGCAGCAATATCCTCCACTGTTTCATTGCCTTCAGAGATGATTCCCACTCCCTTAGCAATGGCCTTGGCTGTGATTGGGTGGTCACCTGTCACCATGATAACCTGTGAGTGAAGGAATGACCGGTTACCAAGGGAAGGTGCCAAAGCGGCTGGCATGCCATGCTGTGGTGCTGGGTAAGAAAATACAGGATGAGGGCAGAATAAACACAGTGGGCAAATGGATCACCTTGATTCCAGCACTTCGGCATTTGCCGACGGCATCAGGCACAGCGGCACGGGGCGGGTCAATCATGGAAATCAGCCCAACGAAGCAAAGATTCTCTGTTGGGAAGTTCACTTCCTCTGTGTCAAACTGAAATCCATCAGGGAACTGGTCATCGGACAAAGCAAGGTGGCAGAAACCTGCAGGAAAGAGTGGGCAAGACTTAGGGGCAATCTAACAAGAGGGAATTACATAAGCCTTAATTTGCCCTCCCGTGGCACTTACCTAATACTCTCTCTCCCAGGCCCCCCAGCTCCAGGTAGGCATTCTGGAAAGCATCCTTCAGTTCCTCGTCCAAGGGCTGCTCCTTGCCCTGCAGCACAATGGTGGAGCATCGGTCCAGGATGCGCTCGGGGGCCCCTTTCATGACCAGAATGTAACGGGACTCTGATGGGTTTGCATTCTTGTGTACGGACAGCTGGAAACAAGAAATGGCATGTAAGGGTTGTGTATAATCAAGGTTGCCCCGTGTTAGCCCCTAAACATTAGCTTCTTGGTAACCAATAAACAGGCACTCGGTATATACAAAATGGCGAGGGTGTTGGACGGACTCCATTCACTGCAATGGGACTGCGAGGGTTAAGGAGAGAGGCATAAGCCAGAGCCGTAGCAGTGACAAGGGCTGGGCTGAATAATTGGATGGGATAAGCTGGAAGGAATGTCCAAGATCCCAGCGCTAATTCCCCAGTGAGCAGATTAGGGAGTGCAGGAGAAAGCTGCCTAACGAGATTAGCCCTCCCTGCCGGGCAGCACAGCGGCCCCCCAATGCCACCGGCCAAGCTGCGCTGCTTATGGTGCCACTAACTCTGCGAGCTTTGGGGGTTACAGTAAGGAAATAGTAAGCATTACAGGCACGGAGTAACCCATTAACCCTCTGCTGGCCAGCTGCCACAGAATGGGGAGTCGGGGCTATTTGCGGAGCTAAATGCGACTGTGTAAGCACTCGGCTTCCGCTGCAGATAACTGGTTTATTTTAAGCCGAGCTGACAGACACGCAGCCTTGATCCGACGGTGCTGAGAGGGAGCAGCAGGAGGCGCCGGACACGCTCCCATCCCAGCAGTGCGGCGGGAAGGGGCTGCACCTTTGATGAGGGCATTCTGTAGGATATGGGGGCCCCCTGTGTGCATTGCTGCTGCCGACGGCCAAACCTGGGAAGCAGCTCTGAAAACAATCAATTAGAGGCCCTGGCACCTCCAACCTCAGCTGGAGCAAGGCCAGCAGCTACAGACCCTGCTATTGGCTGAATACAGATCATCCTATTAACCTTAGCAGCAAGCCCTGCAAGTATGGGGTAGCAAGTGTGGGTAGCCAAGCGATTCCCCTCTCATACAGTTGGGCCAGGTACAGATAGCCAAAGCCAGTCCACTCTCATACAGTTGGGCCAGGTACAGATAGCCAAGCCAGTCCCCTCTCATACAGTTGGGCCAGGTACAAATAGCCAAGCCAGTCCCCTCTCATACAGTTGGGCCAGGTACAGATAGCCAAGCCAGTCCCCTCTCATACAGTTGGGCCAGGTACAGATAGCCAAGCCAGTCCCCTCTCATACAGTTGGGCCTGGTACAGATAGCCAAGCCATTCCCCTCTCATACAGTTGGGCCAGGTACAGATAGCCAAACCAGTCCCCTCTCATACAGTTGGGCCAGGTACAGATAGCCAAACCAGTCCCCTCTCATACAGCCAGGCCATACACTCACCTGGTATTTGTTTGTAGAGTTAAATGGAATTTCTGCCACTTTGGGGTTCTTTTCCCTCATATCCCTCACAGACCCACAGCAGAGTTCTATGCACTTTAGCAGGGCGGATTCGGATGCATCTCCAGCAACATCTCTCTGTGGGAAGGAAAGACATGGAAGGTCAGCTCCAACTGCACTTATCAACAAGGTTTAGACCCCAGCTCCCACATCCCTCATTTATTTTTTATATATTATATATTAGCCATTCCAACATCTGTAATCCACCATCCCAAGGGCATAAAGGTTAGCTCCCAAATCCCTACACCACCTAAGGCACCGCAGCACTTTGTACGGCAGCCCAAATGGAATCTGGAAAAACCAGACAGAAGGGTTCGACGTGACACAAAGACACACTTTGCGCCTGTGGAAAAGGTTCATTTATACATGAAGTTGCTACAGTAAGCACTATTTGTCTGTCTCTTTATATATTTAATGCACTTTGGCATCTCCAGCATCTCAAAGAGAACCGACTCCTATATCGTTTCAAGAGTCAGAACCAGAGAAAAGCACGGGACAGACAATAGGAACTACACGTAGCTTTAGAAGAGATTTTGGGAGGAGTTTCTCTTTAACCCTTTCCTATAACACTGAGCCAGCACAGCATTTGTCTGAAGGCACCAAGTCAGACGTAGCTATGCAGGGTGCAACCAGTTCTCGGTGCAGGGGTGGGGTGCAACACGATGGTGGAGAGGAACTTGCCTTTAGGATGGGGGTGTTCTCTTGTCCAGCCTGAAACACGGCTCTGTTGCACAATCCAGCAACCCGGGACAGGGCTGTCCATGTGGGGGAGCTCTTATCGAAGGAGGCACCTGTAAAAAAAAAAAAAAAAAAGCCAAAATCATCAGCCAATCATAAAAGAGAACCAATTTCCAGTAAGCGACAGGAGCAGTAGGACACCACCAAGCGCCCACGGCTGCCCAACTCACCGCTCTGATTCTCCGTGGTGTCGGCTTCATGGATCTGGTTATCAAACCACATGTGGGCTACGGTCATTCGGTTCTGTGTCAGGGTGCCCGTTTTGTCGGAGCAAATGGTGGAAGTGGATCCCAAAGTCTCCACAGCCTCCAGATTCTTCACAAGACAGTTCTTGCGGGCCATTCTTTTGGCGGTCAGTGTAAGGCAAACCTAAAATGGGGGAAAAAAGGTCAGATGAATCCTGGGGCCAGTGAAAATCTGGTGGAACAGGAAAAGCTCGTGTTTGGCACTATAACTGCCCAGTCCTCCTTTTGGTGCCCAGGGCTGGGCACAGCCAGGCTTCAGAGCGACCACTTACACACTGCACTTTATATTGAGAGACAGTCAGCCGCACTCACCGTGACAGTAGCCAGCAGTCCCTCTGGCACATTGGCAACAATGATACCAATGAGGAAGATGACAGCCTCCAGCCAGGTGTACTGCAGAATGAGTGACAGGATGAAGAAGCTGACCCCCAGGAAGACCGCCACGCCGGTGATGATGTGAATAAAATGCTCAATTTCAATGGCAATGGGGGTGCGTCCTCCCTCCAGGCCAGAGGCCAGAGTAGCGATACGGCCCATCACTGTACGATCACCGGTGTTGACGACAACGCCACGGGCTGTGCCTGTGAGACAGAAAAGAGTTGGGTTAAATAATGAACATCCTTTACCTCTGCTGCCCCCACCCAACGTTGCTCCAGTTGCACGGGTGCCCAATAAGGACGTCGGGTTATTTCACACAGGCGTGACATCTCACCTTCCACACAGTTTGTAGAGAAGAAGGCGATGTTGCGGGTCTCCAGTGGGTTCTCATTGGTGAAGTCAGGAGAGCGGGTCTGGGGTTCGGACTCTCCAGTGAGGGAAGAGTTATCCACCTACGGTAGAAGTTGGGTCAGGTGTGTGCGGCACTACAGGAAACCCCACTATTTCCCATGTGTAGGACCCCCCCGCCCTGCCTGTGTGTACGTGATGGATCATTCCATGAGGAACAGCCTTTACTTTCCCCGCTCTCACCTTGCAGCCATGAGCGGAGATGATCCGAACATCCGCAGGTATCCGATCTCCTCCCTTCACTTCTACCAGGTCACCCAAAACCACGTCTTCCGCATTAATACTCAACTTCTCTCCGTTTCGGATTACCAGGGCTTGCTGTGTGACAGAGAAGTCTCCATTAAGTCAGAGACACAGGGGAAACCCAATACCAAGGGAAGACGGGGGGGGGGGAGTGAGGGGCCAGAATACAGTAACATATTTACATTACAAGCCAAGTACTATAAATAACTCCCTGCAGCTCTCGTATAACATAGTAAATGTGGTGCTGCCATCACTAGGACCCAGGGGGCAGGTACTTTGTATCTGTAGTTTCCCACCAAAGTCTGGCCAATTAGCCAGGAACGTCACTAAGTATTTAACCCATAGCAGAGAGCGGAGACTGTTGGTGTTCTGCCCCCTTAGCAGGGCAGGAGGAAAGAGGGGTAGGTTATATGATCCCACCCCAGGGCAAACATATTGCAAAGGAATTGCACCTGAGGAACCATGTTCTTGAAGGACTCCATGATCTTAGAGCTCTTTGCCTCTTGGTAGTAAGAGAAGCAGCCGGTGATGATAACGACAGCGGACAAGACAACACCGAGGTAGAGCTGTAGGGAAGAAGATAGAGAGTCAGCCTTTGGTACCAAGACTTCCATGCCAGTGCCCTGTACAGAACAAGCAATCACTCACATTATCATTCGTTGGCTCCTCTTCCGTGGCAGCAGTGATACCATAGGCCAGGAAGCAGAGTATGGCTCCAATCCACAGCAGCATAGAGAACCCCCCGAACAGCTGGCGGCAAAATTTCACCCACTCTGGAGTAGTGGGGGGCGGGGTGAGGGCATTGGGTCCATCTCGTGCCAGGATCTCTGCTGCCCGGGCCGTGCTCAGACCCTGAGAAACAGAAAGGAGAATGTTGAAGGGAATGAACAATCCATTTCCCCATTGGACCCTTAGAGACACTGACCAATCACACAAGCGTATGACTTACCCTTTGCATGTCCGTCCCAAACTTGCGGTGCAGCTCATCCAGACTCAGTTTGTGGTCTTCCTGCAAAGGGGAGAAGGAGAGGGGTTCATTTCTGGCACAATGGATACACCAGCCCCCCTACAGGGGAAAGGGATCCAGCCCCCCCCCCCCCCAGGCTTTTCCTCTCTCTCACTGGGAATCCCCCATCATGACCCAGATGCCCCCCACTTACCATGGTCAATTCCTTCTTTAACTCATCCATGTCTTTATCCTTCCCCTTTCCCTTTTTCTTCTTGCCCCCCTGCTCAGAGGTAGCTGCGGGCTCATACTTGTCTCTTCCGGCCTGTGGGGAGGAAAAAAAAAAAAAAAGTGTCAAGGGCAAGTTCACCCAATTTATTTTAATGCCTTTCCTATCAATGTTCTGCAAAACATAGGTCATTCTGTCCCTTGCCATACTCTGAGACCCCAGTGAAACAGCGCCCCTAGAGGTTCCCAACATGGCACCCAGAGATGGGTGTGCCCTTGTTTTCCTATGCAGGAAAGACACACACACACACACACACACACACACACTATGCACTGTGTAACCCAGTACAACTCGGCATTATGTTCCTTCAATGACCCCATTCACCGGCAGTGGGCGAAGCTGCCCATGTGTAACGCCTCCCTGTGTACCTATACAGGGGCAAATCTGTTTAATGGAGTAGCTTTAGCCCCACCCTCTTATAATCCTGCCTGGCAGCTCCTACACAGGGGTGGGGGCACCCTAACAGCGAGCACAGAACTTATTCCCATACAGCGGCTGTACAAAATGGCCACAGATTGCGTAAGGTACCCACACGGAGTGTGAGCGGGGAACGCCGGCTGTGCCAGAGCAGAGGGATAATATGGCTGCCAGCCGTTGCCAAAACAAACAGGAAGGCAGAAGTATGTGTCACCTCCCAGTACAACAAGGTGACGAGACAGAGAGCGGCAGAGATGCCACACTGGCAACTGATATGGGAAGGGTCGGTGCCAGGGGCCGCACAGAGACTGGGGCCCCCCCAACTGCCACCCGCCTGGGATACAGGGCATTACTAACTGGGGGGCATGCACAAGAAGTCGGGTGGTTTCCATGGCAACCCTTCTGTACCCAGAATCCCAGGTTCTAGGGCCTAGTGAATAAAGAGAGACAGGCAGGGAAAGTTGCACCCGGCCAGGGGGTACAGCGAGGGTTAATTCCGCTGCCCTCCTCCTCCGGCACAAGGAGGGTGCGTGTGGTGTCAGGTGCTGTGGGAACAATGAGCCATAGATAAAAACAAAGCAGATCCACAGAAACCTGAGCTGGGAAAAGTGCAGGGTAACACAGGGGATTATGGGAGGAAGGGGCAGCCGGGATGGGGGGGTATTATCTGATATACAGGGCCCCAGAACATTATAAATACTCCCTGCTATAAACTGCATGGCACATTAACCCCTTCTCGCCTGGCCTCTCTCCTTCCCTAGGATAAAGAGACTAGGGTTTCCCACACTGAAACCTGAGCCATGGGGGGGGGGGGGGGAGCTGAGGTGTCTATAAATGTCACAGTGAGACAGCAGCGGCAGGACAGGAAGGGGTTAATGAGTCAGCGAGGGCCCAGCCCCTCCCACAGGCAGTTGCACAATGCGGCAGTCAGTGGGTCTGGGAGGCACTTTCCGTAAGGCAGAGCGGCACCCCCCCCCACCCCTAATATGCTGCACCCCCCCTGTCAGATATAGGGGGGACTCCAGAGGCAAAGCCTCCGTATCCCAGCATGCAATGAGAGAACAGGGGGGACCCCAGAAGCAAAGCTTCCGTATCCCAGCATGCAATGAGAGAACAGGGGGGCCCCCAGGAGCAAAGCTTCCGTATCCCAGCATGCAATGAGAGAACAGGGGGGCCCCCAGAAGCAAAGCTTCCGTATCCCAGCATGCAATGAGAGAACAGGGGGACCGCCAGAAGCAAAGCTTCCGTATCCCAGCATGCAATGAGAGAACAGGGGGGCCCCCAGGAGCAAAGCTTCCGTATCCGAGCATGCAATGAGAGAACAGGGGGACCACCAGAAGCAAAGCTTCCGTATCCCAGCATGCAATGAGAGAACAGGGGGGCCCCCAGAAGCAAAGCTTCCGTATCCCAGCATGCAATGAGAGAACAGGGGGACCGCCAGAAGCAAAGCTTCCGTATCCCAGCATGCAATGAGAGAACAGGGGGGCCCCCAGAAGCAAAGCTTCCGTATCCCAGCATGCAATGAGAGAACAGGGGGGCCCCCAGAAGCAAAGCTTCCGTATCCCAGCATGCAATGAGAGAACAGGGGGGCCCCCAGGAGCAAAGCTTCCGTATCCCAGCATGCAATACTACTTATACTTATATTGGGGAGTGTGCAGAATACACAGTAAGTACCATCTGCACAGATAGTCGGGGGGGGGTGCAATACGGGCCCCTTCCCACACAACAGGTGCTCAAACAAGCGGCACAGCATTATGGGAAGGAGCTGGAACATGATCCCAGTGAATACTGGTGCTCTAGAACAGCCCCCTAAGGGCCACCCACCCTTCCCACACTGTCATGCCGAGGCACCCGGGGGTGGGGGGACCTACAGCTGAATAAAGAGACAAACCCTCCCCCCTCCCATGGGATATAGGGCCACTGACAGCCGTAGCCCAACACAACAGCCCTAGCAACAGCAAGCCATAAAGATACCCAGTAGCCTAATCATTAACTGCCGGCTCTATAAACCCCTGCACTGGGGATCATAATCTGACCCCTACTGATGCCCCAGCTCTAGGGAGGAGAATGCCCACCCCCCAGGTATGGGGCTTCCCTAAGATTAATGGGCCAGCCCCGGCCTACATTCACGGCAGCACTTACAGAGCCGAGCTGGCCCCCTGGGACGGTACAGTAGCCGCAGTGACCCCCCCCAGTTAGTTATTGATGGGCTCAGCGCTGCTCTCATTACATCTCCAAGCTAAGGGGGGGGGGGGGGGGGGCTGTATCCAATTAGATCTTGTGTGTAACCTAGAAAAACTGCTGAGGCTGCACAACTCCCAGCAACCCTCCAGATTGGAACACCGGGAAGAACAAGGCCATGCACGTAGTGCCCATTTTCCCAGAAGCCCCTGGGAGTTTAATAAGGCGCCAGTTACCAGGGGCACAGGATGCAGCACCAGTATTCCCAGTAACCCTCCCAATGAAGGCACAGGCCCCAGTGCCAACGACCTTGCCCAAGGACAGACGGATCAGTGACATCACGTCTAGGGCATCATGGGGCAAGGTGCTGCCAGGGTGGCAAGTTCCATCAAGCCTCTTTCCCAAGGAGGTGGCAGCAGGACTGGCACCCAGTAGGGGCAGCTACAAGCCAAGGGAGGAGTGCCAGGGCACAGGGAGTCCCAGCCAGCCAATAGGCACACAGGGATGTGCCATGGCAGAACATGGCCCCGGGGCAGGCAGATGCCAGGGACTTTATACTGGGTGTTCAGGCGGAAGGATCACACCTACATTGCACAATGTTCTCTATGGCAGGGTTTAACCCCCGATTATTACATCAAATACCCCGGGGGGGGGTGAAAGTCCAGTGAGTAATTGCCCTCCCACGGTCCGGAGTCCCTTTATGGGCATGAATATCCCCACAGCAGGCAAGGGATTATCTAATGCCACTTATCAGCCGACACCCAGCATTCATACCGACCAACTGCATAGAGAACATGCAGGAGTACAAATGTGACGGCAATGAAGAGGTTACGCCCCCTCCCTCCCCCCCCCAGGAATGCTGGGACAGTAGTAACCTTGACGTGCCAGCCTGGGCTTACGCCAGTCCCAGGAACAATGGTACCTCTCAGGCTCAGTAACTGGATCTGCCCCCCCCACCTCCCTTCTGCCCCAGTCCAAGGAAACAGAACCCGGCTAGGGGGGTACAAATCCTCCCCCCTACTGCCCTCTAAACACAGCGGCCAATTAGCTTCCCGGGCACCAAGCTGCCAGCGCCAGAGTAGATGGCAAGGGACTGCGCCAAGATGCTCCTGCAGGGAATACACAGAAGATTCCCAGCACCCCCCCCCCCCCAGTCTATAAATAACCCTCTCACCAGCAGAGTGACAGATATACAGTGTCTGGGGGGGGGGGTCACATTCTCAGGCATTAACCCCTGGCAGGCTGGATACAAGTGCTGAAGCGGTGCCAACACTGGCAATGTGTGCCAACCAGGGGGTCTGACTAATAGGCACACACTACCAGCAAGGGGGCTAATTCCTTCTGCCCCCCCCCCCACCCTTTCCACTCTGCCCTGACCCATATCATATACAACTGCCCTTAAATCTATCTGCCACCATCTTCCTTCTACAAGACCAGCAAGTGGCGGCTGGCAGTGCCAGGGCAGAGGGCACAGCAAGTGTGCCAGGGCAGCAGTCAGTGCTGCAGTAATGAAGGGAGGGAGGCCGGCGCTGCTGGGTGAAGCAGACCCTGGCACTGCCACATTGAACACAAGGAAGCTGGCTGCCATGCCGCATCCTCACAGCTTGGGGCAAAGCCAGCAGTGCCTGCCAAGTGCCGGGGTGCGCCAGCTGTATGCCCTGCCCATAATGCAGCCCCTGACTCCCCGCAGTCCTACTGACAACTCCACCAAGTGCCGCCGGCTGAACCCTAACTGTCTGGGCAGGGCACCCCCATAGGGAGCTGGGCACGGAGGGATTAACCCTTTCATGCACCAAGAGCACATCCCCCTCACACTGCTGGGTAGATCTCCCCAAGTAAGTTTGGATCATATGCATCATAGCCGCTATATGCACACAGGGGGGATGCAGTTTCCTTTGCACATCTCACTTCCTGTCTCAGATAAAGGGAGACTCCTATAAAGGAATTGGGGTTCCATGGGAGGCTGCACGGGCAATAAGGTCCCATCATGTTTGGGAATGTGCAGCAATGGGAGAACTGGTATTTCTGCACTGAGATTCCCAACAAGCAACTGCCCCGGGGCATCAATTCTTACCCCTCCCCCAGGAAAACAGAATGGAGTGTAATATAATTGGCCTCTGGAGAGGAGGGTGTCTGCCCACAACATGGCCACAAACTACTGGCCTTCTCCTAGGTAACACAGCAACTGTGTGCAAGCTCTTGGGACCAGACACCCAGTAGGAGTCACTCCCGGCTCCAATGAGCATTGCAGGAATCCCAGGGCCCAGTGTCCAGCTATGAGAATGGGGCAAAAATGGGGCAGGAATGGGGCAGGAACGGGGCAGGGAACAAATCTACATTATGCCAAGTTACCCCCATCTACACCCCCCCAGGGAAAGGGCACTCTCACTGCCCCATAACACCCACCTCCCATTAACAACAGCACAATGTGCCCCCCATACACATACGCAGGCACCCCACACTGGCACCACAAGGGGCAATTCCTACATATACAGCCGGAGCCCAGTGTATCAGTAACGCCCCACCCTGCAGTAATGCCAGTTATACCCCCACCCTGCAGTAATGCCCCAACCTGCAGTAATGCCAGTTATACCCCCACCCTGCAGTAATGCCCCAACCTGCAGTAATGCCAGATATACCCCCACCCTGCAGTAATGCCAGATATACCCCCACCCTGCAGTAATGCCGCACCGTGCCCTGTACCCATGTAACCTACCCGCACCGTGCCCTGTACCCATGTAACCTACCCGCACCGTGCCCTGTACCCATGTAACCTACCCACACCGTGCCCTGTACCCATGTAACCTACCCGCACCGTGCCCTGTAGCCATGTAACCTACCCACACCGTGCCCTGTACCCATGTAACCTACCCGCACCGTGCCCTGTACCCATGTAACCTACCCGCACCGTGCCCTGTACCCATGTAACCTACCCGCACCGTGCCCTGTACCCATGTAACCTACCCGCACCGTGCCCTGTACCCATGTAACCTACCCGCACCGTGCCCTGTACCCATGTAACCTACCCACACCGTGCCCTGTACCCATGTAACCTACCCACACCGTGCCCTGTACCCATGTAACCTACCCACACCGTGCCCTGTACCCATGTAACCTACCCACACCGTGCCCTGTACCCATGTAACCTACCCGCACCGTGCCCTGTACCCATGTAACCTACCCGCACCGTGCCCTGTACCCATGTAACCTACCCGCACCGTGCCCTGTACCCATGTAACCTACCCGCACCGTGCCCTGTACCCATGTAACCTACCCGCACCGTGCCCTGTACCCATGTAACCTACCCGCACCGAGCCCTGTACCCATGTAACCTACCCGCACATCTCATACATTGCTCCTGTGCCCCCACAGTCTCTCCCATTTTGATGCTGTCTGTCTTTACACTGCTGTCTCTCCCATGTAGGCTACTGTCACCCCCCCCCCCCCCCCCATAAGCACTGTTTCTTCCATACACCCCATATCTATACTGCTACCTGTCCCATACTGCCCCCTCACACACTACTGTCTCTTCCAGAGGCCCCCCATATACCCTGTATCTTCCCTAACCCCCCCATATACCCTGTCTCTTCCCTACCCCCCCATATACCCTGTCTCT
This sequence comes from Xenopus tropicalis, assembly GCF_000004195.4. Taxonomy (NCBI): domain Eukaryota; kingdom Metazoa; phylum Chordata; class Amphibia; order Anura; family Pipidae; genus Xenopus; species Xenopus tropicalis. Next base: position 1,073,452 of record NC_030678.2, read on the forward strand.
TCCCTACCCCCCATATATACCCTGTCTCTTCCCTACCCCCCCCATATACCCTGTCTCTTCCCTACCCCCCCCATATACCGTCTCTTCCCTACCCCCCCATATACCGTCTCTTCCCTACCCCCCCATATACCGTCTCTTCCCTACCCCCCCATATATACCCTGTCTCTTCCCTACCCCCCCCCATATATACCCTGTCTCTTCCCTACCCCCCCCATATATACCCTGTCTCTTCCCTACCCCCCCCATATACCCTGTCTCTTCCCTACCCCCCCATATACCCTGTCTCTTCCCTACCCCCCCCCCATATACCCCGTCTCTTCCCTACCCCCCCATATACCCTGTCTCTTCCCTACCCCCCCCCATATACCCTGTCTCTTCCCTACCCCCCCCCATATACCCTGTCTCTTCCCTACCCCCCCCATATACCCTGTCTCTTCCCTACCCCCCCCCCATATACCCCGTCTCTTCCCTACCCCCCATATACCCTGTCTCTTCCCTACCCCCCCCCATATACCCTGTCTCTTCCCTACCCCCCCCATATACCCTGTCTCTTCCCTACCCCCCCCCATATACCCTGTCTCTCCCTACCCCCCCCATATACCCTGTCTCTTCCCTACCCCCCCATATATACCCTGTCTCTTCCCTTCCCCCCCCATATACCCTGTCTCTTCCCTACCCCCCCCCATATACCCTGTCTCTTCCCTACCCCCCCCCCATATATACCCTGTCTCTTCCCTACCCCCCCATTTACACTGCTGTCTCCCCTAACGCAATACTGTCTCTTCCCATATTCACTGTCTAACACACTCGCTGCTGTCTCTGTCACCCCCCCATACTCACTGCTGTCTCTCCCACACTGCTGTCTCTCCCACACTGCTGTCTCTCCCACACTGCTGTCTCTCCCACACTGCTGTCTCTCCCACACTGCTGTCTCTCCCACACTGCTGTCTCTCCCACACTATTCACACAGAAGAGCCAGAGGCCATGTTGCCCAAGTCCCAGCTCACCCCGTATCCCATGGTGGCGGTCTGTTCTTCGTTTCTCGGTAGAGCTCGCCTCCCTCCGCCTGACACTGAGGTCGCAACGCGCCCGGCTCCAGTATTTATACCTCCGCAGTCCCACCGACGTCACCGCCTTCGGACGTCACCGTTACTAGTGACAACAGTGCCAGCCCCTCTAGAGCCAGCCCCGCCCACCAAGAATAAGATGGAGAACCTTGCGGTGCGTTCAGGGGGATATGCGTGTCACGTGTCCGGGGCGGGGCTGAGCGTGTAGCAGGCAGGTCACATGGGGGAGCTTGAGAGGAAAGATTCCATTATGGCGCCCCTTTAGCTCGGATTCCCATCGCTTCAGCTATCAGTCTAATTAATGGAAACCTTTCCTTCTCTCTGCGGCCCAGTGATGTACATATAGTAGCAACTGGGTGTAATGAGGTGTGGGACCCTAGAATCCCTCATTGTAATACATGGATTCACTACTACATTTTATATATAAATCTCCTTAATATATATATCTATCTATCTATCTATATACACACCACTTGTGTACAGGGAGTCTAATCCCCACACAGTACAACGGGGCCATTTCCCCAGCGTGTCGGCCCCACTCTGTTCCCCACACAGTACAACGGGGCCATTTCCCCAGCGTGTCGGCCCCACTCTGTTCCCCACACAGTACAACGGGGCCATTTCCCCAGCGTGTCGGCCCCACTCTGTTCCCCACACAGTACAACGGGGCCATTTCCCCAGCGTGTCGGCCCCACTCTGTTCCCCACACAGTACAACGGGGCCATTTCCCCAGCGTGTCGGCCCCACTCTGTTCCCCACACAGTACAACGGGGCCATTTCCCCAGCGTGTCGGCCCCACTCTGTTCCCCGCACAGTACAACGGGGCCATTTCCCCAGCGTATCGGCCCCACTCTGTTCCCCACACAGTACAACGGGGCCATTTCCCCAGCGTGTCGGCCCCACTCTGTTCCCCACAAAGTACAACGGGGCCATTTCCCCAGCGTGCCAGCCCCACTCTGTTCCCCACACAGTACAACGGGGCCATTTCCCCAGCGTGTCGGCCCCACTCTGTTCCCCGCACAGTACAACGGGGCCATTTCCCCAGCGTGTCGGCCCCACTCTGTTCCCCACACAGTACAACGGGGCCATTTCCCCAGCGTGTCGGCCCCACTCTGTTCCCCGCACAGTACAACGGGGCCATTTCCCCAGCGTGTCGGCCCCACTCTGTTCCCCACACAGTACAACGGGGCCATTTCCCCAGCGTGTCGGCCCCACTCTGTTCCCCACACAGTACAACGGGGCCATTTCCCCAGCGTGTCGGCCCCACTCTGTTCCCCACACAGTACAACGGGGCCATTTCCCCAGCGTGTCGGCCCCACTCTGTTCCCCGCACAGTACAACGGGGCCATTTCCCCAGCGTATCGGCCCCACTCTGTTCCCCACACAGTACAACGGGGCCATTTCCCCAGCGTGTCGGCCCCACTCTGTTCCCCACACAGTACAACGGGGCCATTTCCCCAGCGTGTCGGCCCCACTCTGTTCCCCACACAGTACAACGGGGCCATTTCCCCAGCGTGTCGGCCCCACTCTGTTCCCCACACAGTACAACGGGGCCATTTCCCCAGCGTGTCGGCCCCACTCTGTTCCCCACACAGTACAACGGGGCCATTTCCCCAGCGTGTCAGCCCCACTCTGTTCCCCACACAGTACAACGGGGCCATTTCCCCAGCGTGTCGGCCCCACTCTGTTCCCCACACAGTACAACGGGGCCATTTCCCCAGCGTGTCGGCCCCACTCTGTTCCCCACACAGTACAACGGGGCCATTTCCCCAGCGTGTCAGCCCCACTCTGTTCCCCACACAGTACAACGGGGCCATTTCCCCAGCGTGTCGGCCCCACTCTGTTCCCCACACAGTACAACGGGGCCATTTCCCCAGCGTGTCAGCCCCACTCTGTTCCCCACACAGTACAACGGGGCCATTTCCCCAGCGTGTCGGCCCCACTCTGTTCCCCACACAGTACAACGGGGCCATTTCCCCAGCGTGTCGGCCCCACTCTGTTCCCCACACAGTACAACGGGGCCATTTCCCCAGCGTATCGGCCCCACTCTGTTCCCCACACAGTACAACGGGGCCATTTCCCCAGCGTATCGGCCCCACTCTGTTCCCCACACAGTACAACGGGGCCATTTCCCCAGCGTATCGGCCCCGCTCTGTTCCCCACACAGTACAACGGGGCCATTTCCCCAGCGTGTCGGCCCCACTCTGTTCCCCACACAGTACAACGGGGCCATTTCCCCAGCGTGTCGGCCCCACTCTGTTCCCCACACAGTACAACGGGGCCATTTCCCCAGCGTGTCGGCCCCACTCTGTTCCCCACACAGTACAACGGGGCCATTTCCCCAGCGTGTCGGCCCCACTCTGTTCCCCACACAGTACAACGGGGCCATTTCCCCAGCGTGTCAGCCCCACTCTGTTCCCCACACAGTACAACGGGGCCATTTCCCCAGCGTGTCGGCCCCACTCTGTTCCCCACACAGTACAACGGGGCCATTTCCCCAGCGTATCGGCCCCACTCTGTTCCCCACACAGTACAACGGGGCCATTTCCCCAGCGTGTCGGCCCCACTCTGTTCCCCACACAGTACAACGGGGCCATTTCCCCAGCGTGTCGGCCCCACTCTGTTCCCCACACAGTACAACGGGGCCATTTCCCCAGCGTGTCGGCCCCACTCTGTTCCCCACACAGTACAACGGGGCCATTTCCCCAGCGTGTCGGCCCCACTCTGTTCCCCACACAGTACAACGGGGCCATTTCCCCAGCGTGTCGGCCCCACTCTGTTCCCCACACAGTACAACGGGGCCATTTCCCCAGCGTGTCGGCCCCACTCTGTTCCCCACACAGTACAACGGGGCCATTTCCCCAGCGTATCGGCCCCACTCTGTTCCCCACACAGTACAACGGGGCCATTTCCCCAGCGTGTCGGCCCCACTCTGTTCCCCACACAGTACAACGGGGCCATTTCCCCAGCGTATCGGCCCCACTCTGTTCCCCACACAGTACAACGGGGCCATTTCCCCAGCGTGTCGGCCCCACTCTGTTCCCCACACAGTACAACGGGGCCATTTCCCCAGCGTGTCGGCCCCACTCTGTTCCCCACACAGTACAACGGGGCCATTTCCCCAGCGTGTCAGCCCCACTCTGTTCCCCACACAGTACAACGGGGCCATTTCCCCAGCGTGTCGGCCCCACTCTGTTCCCCACACAGTACAACGGGGCCATTTCCCCAGCGTGTCGGCCCCACTCTGTTCCCCACACAGTACAACGGGGCCATTTCCCCAGCGTGTCGGCCCCACTCTGTTCCCCACACAGTACAACGGGGCCATTTCCCCAGCGTATCGGCCCCACTCTGTTCCCCACACAGTACAACGGGGCCATTTCCCCAGCGTATCGGCCCCACTCTGTTCCCCACACAGTACAACGGGGCCATTTCCCCAGCGTATCGGCCCCGCTCTGTTCCCCACACAGTACAACGGGGCCATTTCCCCAGCGTGTCGGCCCCACTCTGTTCCCCACACAGTACAACGGGGCCATTTCCCCAGCGTGTCGGCCCCACTCTGTTCCCCACACAGTACAACGGGGCCATTTCCCCAGCGTGTCGGCCCCACTCTGTTCCCCACACAGTACAACGGGGCCATTTCCCCAGCGTGTCGGCCCCACTCTGTTCCCCACACAGTACAACGGGGCCATTTCCCCAGCGTGTCGGCCCCACTCTGTTCCCCACACAGTACAACGGGGCCATTTCCCCAGCGTGTCGGCCCCACTCTGTTCCCCACACAGTACAACGGGGCCATTTCCCCAGCGTGTCGGCCCCACTCTGTTCCCCACACAGTACAACGGGGCCATTTCCCCAGCGTATCGGCCCCACTCTGTTCCCCACACAGTACAACGGGGCCATTTCCCCAGCGTATCGGCCCCACTCTGTTCCCCACACAGTACAACGGGGCCATTTCCCCAGCGTGTCAGCCCCACTCTGTTCCCCACAAAGTACAACGGGGCCATTTCCCCAGCGTATCGGCCCCACTCTGTTCCCCACACAGTACAACGGGGCCATTTCCCCAGTGTGTCAGCCCCACTCTGTTCCCCACACAGTACAACGGAGCCATTTCCCCAGCGTGTCGGCCCCACTCTGTTCCCCACAAAGTACAACGGGGCCATTTCCCCAGCGTATCGGCCCCACTCTGTTCCCCACACAGTACAACGGAGCCATTTCCCCAGCGTGTCGGCCCCACTCTGTTCCCCACAAAGTACAACGGGGCCATTTCCCCAGCGTATCGGCCCCACTCTGTTCCCCACACAGTACAACGGGGCCATTTCCCCAGCGTATCGGCCCCACTCTGTTCCCCACACAGTACAACGGGGCCATTTCCCCAGCGTGTCAGCCCCACTCTGTTCCCCACAAAGTACAACGGGGCCATTTCCCCAGTGTGTCGGCCCCGTTCTGCCAGTCCCGGGCCAAGCCAGTCGGGTTCCTAGGCAACCTGGATAGCTTGGCCCGCCAACGCGCATACAGGGTGGCAGGGTTATGGGACAAGATGGAGACAGCAGGGCAAGATGGAGACAGTAGGACAAGATGGGGACAGCAGGACAAGATGGAGACAGTAGGGCAATATGGAGACAGTAGGACAAGATGGAGACAGTAGGGTAAGATGGGGACAGTAGGGCAAGATGGAGACAGTAGGGCAAGATGGGGACAGTAGGGCAAGATGGAGACAGTAGGGACAAATAAGGACATTAGTGGAGGAAGGAGACAGAAAGATAAGATGGAGACGGCAGTGAGAAAGGAAGATAGCGGGGGGAGTAGGCTGATTGATTTCTCATAACATTGTGCTTTAATCAGTAGAAAGCCCCATTTACACAAGGTACAGGGCAGCGCTATTGTGTCAGCATTATGGCCCCTTTAATGAGACATTGTTTTGACCCTTAATTACACTTTCTGACTGAATGGACAGATTGGTTGGGAATCTTATTAGCCCAAGGGGCAGGGACAATGATGGGGTGGAGGATTAGGAAGCTTCTTTGTACTATATTATTTACCCTTACTATTTGCCCTATGGCCTCCACACTGACACCCATTGTTTGGGGCAGATTGCAAAATTTATAGGTTAATCTCATTTTCCCACAATGCAGCCCAGCACCTTCCCTCCCAGCCCAGTCTCTGCATGTGTGTATTAGTGCAGCCGCCGCCTGGCCCAAATGCCCCCCAGTACCCGAGACTGAAAGAGCAGCTACAGTTACAGCTATGGGGGATTCTCCAACACATGAAAAGGCCTGTGTCTTCCTGGGCATTACTGTGGGGCACAGAAGGCATATCCCCACTCTAAACCCAAGGCCCGGGCATAGTATGTACACTAACTATGGGGCATGGGCGATTTTATCATTATGTTTCTATATGTCTGTAACCTTGTTATGGGCTAAGGGGGCCCAGCCTGAAGGCCAGTTAGGGGGGGATTTGGGGTGAGTGCTTATTTGTGCCCTGGGTACCCCTGGAACTATAGCGGGGTGACTGTTACCCCAATGTTTCTATATATCTGTAACCTTGTTATGGGCTAAGGGGGCCCAGCCTGAAGGCCAGTTAGGGGGGGATTTGGGGTGAGTGCTTATTTGTGCCCTGGGTACCCCTGGAACTATAGCGGGGTGTTACCCCAATGTTTCTATATATCTGTAACCTTGTTATGGGCTAAGGGGGCCCAGCCTGAAGGCCAGTTAGGGGGGGATTTGGGGTGAGTGCTTATTTGTGCCCTGGGTACCCCTGGAACTATAGCGGGGTGACTGTTACCCCAATGTTTCTATATATCTGTAACCTTGTTATGGGCTAAGGGGGCCCAGCCTGAAGGCCAGTTAGGGGGGGATTTGGGGTGAGTGCTTATTTGTGCCCTGGGTACCCCTGGAACTATAGCGGGGTGACTGTTACCCCAATGTTTCTATATATCTGTAACCTTGTTATGGGCTAAGGGGGCCCAGCCTGAAGGCCAGTTAGGGGGGGATTTGGGGTGCTTATTTGTGCCCTGGGTACCCCTGGAACTATAGCGGGGTGACTGTTACCCCAATGTTTCTATATATCTGTAGCCTTGCTATGGGCTAAGGGGGCCCAGCCTGAAGGCCAGTTAGGGGGGGATTTGGGGTGAGTGCTTATTTGTGCCCTGGGTACCCCTGGAACTATAGCGGGGTGACTGTTACCCCAATGTTTCTATATATCTGTAGCCTTGCTATGAGGCCAGTTACACATCCGTAATGTTCCCGAGGGGTTTGCTGTCCCTGCACAATGGGAGGGGCTGGAAGAGAAATGGAGATGGGGAAGAACCAGCGAGTTTGTTAATCAAATCCCAGACTGGAAGAATTGCAGGAAGTTCTGTGTGTTTATTAACCCTTGTTCCGCCTGCCTGCCTTTACCCTGGCTTATCACAAACTACCCCACCCTCTATATTTGTTACCCCATCACCTCAGTTTGTCACCCTCTCTACCTAAGACCCCAATATTCTCCCCCCCACAGACCGTTGTTCTGTCTATTCGCTCCCATTGGTGCCATTTGCACCTTGTACCCAGCCCCTCCCTGTTTGAGGCAGTCGGGACTAGTTCCAGCCTCACAGAGCCGAGAGACTTGTGTGGGAGAGATGAAGCCAACGCTGCCATTAGTGCGCCAGGTACTTTGGGCCCTTGTCACTCAAATGGGCCCTTGTCACTCAAATGGGCCCTTCCATGCACTGATTGGGTCTTTTTCTTGTCACTCAAGCGGCTCTTTCCCCAATCCTTTCACTAATTAAGCCTGGCACTGAAATGTTGGGCATATAACTGTGCCAATATTACATACAATGTAACGAAGGGCATATAACTGGCACTATTACATACAATCTGGGAATACAGTGTTGGGCATATAACTGGCATTATTACATACAAACAATATAACGACGGGCATATAACTGGCACTATTACATACAATCTGGGAATACAGTGTTGGGCATATAACTGGCATTACTACATACAAATAATATAATGACGGGCATATAACTGGCACTATTACATACAATCTGGGAATACAGTGTTGGGCATATAACTGGCATTACTACATACAAATAATATAATGACGGGCATATAACTGGCACTATTACATACAATCTGGGAATACAGTGTTGGGCATATAACTGGCATTACTACATACAAATAATATAACGACGGGCATATAACTGGCACTATTACATACAATCTGGGAATATAGTGTTGGGCATATAACTGGCATTACTACATACAAATAATATAACGACGGGCATATAACTGGCACTATTATATACAGTCTGGGAATATAATGTTGGGCATATGATGGGCATTTAGAGAGAAGTATTTACAGTATACAATTGGATCTTTGTGTGGCCTTTTTGACGTGGCCTCTTGCGTCTCACTGGCCCGGGGGCCAAACGTTTGGGTCAGTAAGATTTGCTATTTCCATCCTTACAGATATTTCCCAGTTATTTAGATCAGCAGGGTTTGGATCTCTTGCTGTGGGGAAGGCTGGGATTGAGGGGTTATCAGACTGCGGGGGGGGTATGTGGCACAGTTTGGGGTGCCCTGTGCATGGGGTTCCATAGAGCAATACACCGGTGCTATAATGATCAGTTATACGTCTCACAGTGCAGGGGAATAAAATCTCCTGTCTGGCATGGATAATCCCCATGTCAGGGACCCCCAGATCCCCTGAGGGCTGAGAGAGTGATCACCCCCTCTTATAACAACAGTCTGCCGAGAGCTGCCACTTTCTATTAAGCTCAAGCCCCAAAGTGAGTGACATTATCAGGCCCTGAGGGCCCCTTCCTGCCAGAGACACAGAGTTTGTGGGAACCGATGGTATCAGCACAGAGACGGGTGCCCCCCGGGCCCTTCTGTTATTCCAGCAACTCTGCCGGGAACCTGACTCCGCACATTATCCTAAATAGCGGAATTCTGTCACCGGCTCCTGTAACACCGTGCCAGCTGCCAAGGTTCTTCTGCCAGCTCTGAGCCCGGGTAACACCGTGCCAAGGTTCTTCTGCCAGCTCTGAGCCCGGGTAACACCGTGCCAAGGTTCTTCTGCCAGCTCTGAGCCCGGGTAACACCGTGCCAAGGTTCTTCTGCCAGCTCTGAGCCCGGGTAACACCGTGCCAAGGTTCTTCTGCCAGCTCTGAGCCCGGGTAACACCGTGCCAAGGTTCCTCTGCCAGCTCTGAGCCCGGGTAACACCGTGCCAAGGTTCTTCTGCCAGCTCTGAGCCCGGGTAACACCGTGCCAAGGTTCTTCTGCCAGCTCTGAGCCCGGGTAACACCGTGCCAAGGTTCCTCTGCCAGCTCCGAGCCCGGGTAACACTGTGCCAAGGTTCCTCCGCCAGCTCTGAGCCCGGGTAACACCGTGCCAAGGTTCCTCTGCCAGCTCTGAGCCCGGGTAACACCGTGCCAAGGTTCCTCCGCCAGCTCCGAGCCCGGGTAACACCGTGCCAAGGTTCCTCCGCCAGCTCCGAGCCCGGGTAACACCGTGCCAAGGTTCCTCTGCCAGCTCCGAGCCCGGGTAACACCGTGCCAAGGTTCCTCTGCCAGCTCCGAGCCCGGGTAACACCGTGCCATGGTTCCTCTGCCAGCTCTGAGCCCGGGTAACACCGTGCCAAGGTTCCTCTGCCAGCTCCGAGCCCGGGTAACACCGTGCCAAGGTTCCTCTGCCAGCTCTGAGCCCGGGTAACACCGTGCCAAGGTTCTTCTGCCAGCTCTGAGCCCGGGTAACACCGTGCCAAGGTTCTTCTGCCAGCTCTGAGCCCGGGTAACACCGTGCCAAGGTTCCTCCGCCAGCTCCGAGCCCGGGTAACACCGTGCCAAGGTTTCTCCGCCAGCTCTGAGCCCAGGTAACACCGTGCCAAGGTTCCTCTGCCAGCTCCGAGCCCGGGTAACACCGTGCCAAGGTTCCTCTGCCAGCTCCGAGCCCGGGTAACACCGTGCCAAGGTTCCTCCGCCAGCTCCGAGCCCGGGTAACACCGTGCCAAGGTTTCTCCGCCAGCTCTGAGCCCGGGTAACACCGTGCCAAGGTTCCTCCGCCAGCTCCGAGCCCGGGTAACACCGTGCCAAGGTTCCTCCGCCAGCTCCGAGCCCGGGTAACACCGTGCCAAGGTTCCTCCGCCAGCTCCGAGCCCGGGTAACACCGTGCCAAGGTTCCTCCGCCAGCTCCGAGCCCGGGTAACACCGTGCCAAGGTTCCTCCGCCAGCTCCGAGCCCGGGTAACACCGTGCCATGGTTCCTCCGCCAGCGCCGAGCCCGGGTAACACCGTGCCATGGTTCCTCCGCCAGCTCCGAGCCCGGGTAACACCGTGCCAAGGTTCCTCCGCCAGCTCCGAGCCCGGGTAACACCGTGCCAAGGTTCCTCTGCCAGCTCTCTATCTCACTGCTACAGTAGCTGCCTGTCTGTTATATTCTGGGACTCTCCCATTAATGTCCTTGTATTCCATTGCACTCTGGGTACCTACCCCAATACACTCTGGGTACCCCCCAACCCCTCCTCCCCCTAATATCCTCATACCCCATTGCACTCTGGGTACCCCCTAACCCCTCCTCCCCCCCTAATAACCTCATACCCCAGTGCACTCTGGGTACCCCCAAACCCCTCCTTCCCCTAATATCCTCATACCCCAGTGCACTCTGGGTACCCCCCAAACCCCTCCTCCTCCTCCTCCTAATACCCTCATACCCCATTGCACTCTGGGTACCCCCCAAACCCCTCCTCCCACTAATATCCTCATACCCCAGTGCACTCTGGGTACCCCCTAACCCCTCCTCCCCCTAATATCCTCATACCCCATTGCACTCTGGGTACCTCCTAACCCCTCCTCCCCCTAATATCCTCATACCCCAATGCACTCTGGGTACCTCCTAACCCCTCCTCCCCCTAATATCCTCATACCCCATTGCACTCTGGGTACCTCCTAACCCCTCCTCCCCCTAATATCCTCATACCCCATTGCACTCTGGGTACCCCCTAACCCCTCCTCCCCCTAATATCCCCATACCCAATGCACTCTGGGTACCTCCTAACCCCTCCTCCCCTAATATCCCCATACCCCATTGCACTCTGGGTACCCCCTAACCCCTCCTCCCCCATATATCCTCATACCCCATTGCACTCTGGGTACCCCTAACCCCTCCTCCCCCTAATATCCCCATACCCCAATGCACTCTGGGTACCTCCTAACCCCTCCTCCCCTAATATCCTCATACCCCATTGCACTCTGGGTACCCCCTAACCCCTCGTCCCCCTAATATCCCCATACCCCATTGCACTCTGGGTACCCCCTAACCCCTCCTCCCCCTAATATCCCCATACCCCATTGCACTCTGGGTACCTCCTAACCCCTCCTCCCCTAATATCCTCATACCCCAATGCACTCTGGGTACCTCCTAACCCCTCCTCCCCCTAATATCCTCATACCCCATTGCACTCTGGGTACCCCCTAACCCCTCCTCCCCCTAATATCCCCATACCCCAATGCACTCTGGGTACCCCCTAACCCCTCCTCCCCCTAATATCCTCATACCCCAATGCACTCTGGGTACCTCCTAACCCCTCCTCCTCCTAATATCCCCATACCCCATTGCACTCTGGGTACCCCCTAACCCCTCCTCCCCCTAATATCCCCATACCCCATTGCACTCTGGGTACCTCCTAACCCCTCCTCCCCCTAATATCCTCATACCCCATTGCACTCTGGGTACCCCCTAACCCCTCCTCCCCCTAATATCCCCATACCCCAATGCACTCTGGGTACCCCCTAACCCCTCCTCCCCCTAATATCCTCATACCCCAATGCACTCTGGGTACCTCCTAACCCCTCCTCCTCCTAATATCCTCATACCCCATTGCACTCTGGGTACCCCCCAAACCCCTCCTCCCCCCCTAATATCCTCATACCCCAATGCACTCTGGGTACCCCCAAACCCCTCCTCCCCCTAATATCCTCATACCCCAATGCACTCTGGGTAGCTACAGTCCCCACTAATAAGCAATTAGAGACATTTGGGTTGGGGGTACGGAGAGTGGCGTGGGCAGTGGGTGCTGGCAATAGGGGTGGGGAGGCTACAGTTGGGTGCCACAGTATTTACCCCATTGGGGTATAACCCTGGTGCTTACAGTTGGTACAATATCGGGGGGGGGGGGCACTGGCTGCTTCCCGGGGTGCCAGGGATGGCTAGCACCGACATGGGCCAAATGGACTCCTGTGGAAATGCCTTGTGGTTTTGCTGCTCCGAGTAGGGAATGGGCCGGGGGCTTGGCCCTTACCCAGGGGATTCTGCCCCCTCAGCCCCTCAGTACTGCCCCCTCCTTCCCTGATATCATTAATATTAATGAGCAGCAAAAGTGCTGGTTCTGTTTAATAAGTTATAGTCACTAGGGAAACGTCTGCCTGGCGCCCCCCCACTCTGAGCCCTGATATTGCCCCCCCCTCCTGCCTCCCCCCTCCTACCCCTGCCCTACTGCCTCCCCCCTCCCCCCTCCTACCCCTGCCCTACTGCCTCCCCCCTCCTACCCCAGTGCCACTCTCCCCTCCTGCCCTAGTGCCACTCTCCCCTCCTGCCCTAGTGCCACTCTCCCCTCCTGCCCTAGTGCCACTCTCCCCTCCTGCCCCTGCCCTCGTGCCACTCTCCCCTCCTGCCCTAGTGCCACTCTCCCCTCCTGCCCCTGCCCTCGTGCCACTCTCCCCTCCTGCCCTAGTGCCACTCTCCCCTCCTGCCCCTGCCCTCGTGCCACTCTCCCCTCCTGCCCTAGTGCCACTCTCCCCTCCTGCCCCTGCCCTCGTGCCACTCTCCCCTCCTGCCCTAGTGCCACTCTCCCCTCCTGCCCCTGCCCTCGTGCCACTCTCCCCTCCTGCCCTAGTGCCACTCTCCCCTCCTGCCCCTGCCCTCGTGCCACCTCCTACCCCTGCCCTCGTGCCACTCTCCCCTCCTGCCCCTGCCCTCGTGCCACCTCCTGCCCCTGCCCTAGTGCCACTCTCCCCTCCTGCCCCTGCCCCAGTGCCACTCTCCCCTCCTGCCCCTGCCCTCGTGCCACTCTCCCCTCCTGCCCTAGTGCCACTCTCCCCTCCTGCCCCTGCCCTCGTGCCACTCTCCCCTCCTGCCCTAGTGCCACTCTCCCCTCCTGCCCCTGCCCCAGTGCCACTCTCCCCTCCTGCCCCTGCCCTCGTGCCACCTCCTACCCCTGCCCTCGTGCCACTCTCCCCTCCTGCCCCTGCCCCAGTGCCACTCTCCCCTCCTGCCCTCGTGCCACCTCCTGCCCTAGTGCCTAGTGGAGCAGAGGGGTGAGGGGCAGCAGTGCAGGGGATGTGCCCCCCATTAAAGTTAATGAATTACAGTAACAACTGGAAGGAATTTGTTGTGAGACAATGGAGAGGCCGGGGCCCCAGCGCCGGGGAGGGGAGGAATCTCACGAGGGCCCAGTGTCAGTTCAGATCAGGCAGCACCGGCTGGGTCTAGTCTGGGCCTGATCTCCCACACCCCCAGCAGCCTACCTGCCCCCCCACACTGGTGCCTCTGGGTACTGGGAATGCCAGGGGGGGCTGTAAGGTGCCACAGTCACTATTTATTGGGCTGGGGGGGGGGGCTGTTTGTGCCTCTGGGTACTGGGAATGCCAGGGGGGGCTGTAAGGTGCCACAGTCACTATTTATTGGGCTGGGGGGGGGGCTGTTTGTGCCTCTGGGTACTGGGAATGCCAGGGGGGGCTGTAAGGTGCCACAGTCACTATTTATTGGGCTGGGGGGGGGCTGTTTGTGCCTCTGGGTACTGGGAATGCCAGGGGGGCTGTAAGGTGCCACAGACAGTCACTATTTATTGGGCTGGGGGGGGGGCTGTTTGTGCCTCTGGGTACTGGGAATGCCAGGGGGGCTGTAAGGTGCCACAGACAGTCACTATTTATTGGGCTGGGGGGGGGGCTGTTTGTGCCTCTGGGTACTGGGAATGCCAGGGGGGCTGTAAGGTGCCACAGACAGTCACTATTTATTGGGCTGGGGGGGGCTGTTTGTGCCTCTGGGTACTGGGAATGCCAGGGGGGCTGTAAGGTGCCACAGACAGTCACTATTTATTGGGCTGGGGGGGCTGTTTGTGCCTCTGGGTACTGGGAATGCCAGGGGGGCTGTAAGGTGCCACAGACAGTCACTATTTATTGGGCTGGGGGGGGGCTGTTTGTGCCTCTGGGTACTGGGAATGCCAGGGGGCTGTAAGGTGCCACAGACAGTCACTATTTATTGGGCTGGGGGGGCTGTTTGTGCCTCTGGGTACTGGGAATGCCAGGGGGGCTGTAAGGTGCCACAGACAGTCACTATTTATTGGGCTGGGGGGGGCTGTTTGTGCCTCTGGGTACTGGGAATGCCAGGGGGCTGTAAGGTGCCACAGACAGTCACTATTTATTGGGCTGGGGGGGGGGGCTGTTTGTGCCTCTGGGTACTGGGAATGCCGGGGGGGCTGTAAGGTGCCACAGACAGTCACTATTTATTGGGCTGGGGGGGCTGTTTGTGCCTCTGGGTACTGGAATGCCAGGGGGGGCTGTAAGGTGCCACAGACAGTCACTATTTATTGGGCTGGGGGGGGTGTTTGTGCCTCTGGGTACTGGGAATGCCAGGGGGGCTGTAAGGTGCCACAGACAGTCACTATTTATTGGGCTGGGGGGGGTGTTTGTGCCTCTGGGTACTGGGAATGCCAGGGGGGGCTGTAAGGTGCCACAGACAGTCACTATTTATTGGGCTGGGGGGGGGGGCTGTTTGTGCCTCTGGGTACTGGGAATGCCAGGGGGGCTGTAAGGTGCCACAGACAGTCACTATTTATTGGGCTGGGGGGGCTGTTTGTGCCTCTGGGTACTGGGAATGCCAGGGGGGCTGTAAGGTGCCACAGACAGTCACTATTTATTGGGCTGGGGGGGGGCTGTTTGTGCCTCTGGGTACTGGGAATGCCAGGGGGGCTGTAAGGTGCCACAGACAGTCACTATTTATTGGGCTGGGGGGGGGCTGTTTGTGCCTCTGGGTACTGGGAATGCCAGGGGGGCTGTAAGGTGCCACAGACAGTCACTATTTATTGGGCTGGGGGGGCTGTTTGTGCCTCTGGGTACTGGGAATGCCGGGGGGCTGTAAGGTGCCACAGACAGTCACTATTTATTGGGCTGGGGGGGGGCTGTTTGTGCCTCTGGGTACTGGGAATGCCAGGGGGGCTGTAAGGTGCCACAGACAGTCACTATTTATTGGGCTGGGGGGGCTGTTTGTGCCTCTGGGTACTGGGAATGCCAGGGGGGCTGTAAGGTGCCACAGACAGTCACTATTTATTGGGCTGGGGGGGGGGGCTGTTTGTGCCTCTGGGTACTGGGAATGCCAGGGGGGCTGTAAGGTGCCACAGACAGTCACTATTTATTGGGCTGGGGGGGGCTGTTTGTGCCTCTGGGTACTGGGAATGCCAGGGGGGCTGTAAGGTGCCACAGACAGTCACTATTTATTGGGCTGGGGGGGCTGTTTGTGCCTCTGGGTACTGGGAATGCCAGGGGGGGCTGTAAGGTGCCACAGACAGTCACTATTTATTGGGCTGGGGGGGGGGGTGTTTGTGCCTCTGGGTACTGGGAATGCCAGGGGGGCTGTAAGGTGCCACAGACAGTCACTATTTATTGGGCTGGGGGGGGCTGTTTGTGCCTCTGGGTACTGGGAATGCCAGGGGGGCTGTAAGGTGCCACAGACAGTCACTGTTTGGCTGAAGGTAGGCCTGTGATTGTCAGCCTTTGGGCCTGGGGACGTGGAATGGTTTTTACAAGACAAGTCAAACTGCACATTTTGCTGATCAGCAGCACTCGCTTGGGCTCAATAACAGACCCTATACCTGTGCCGGACAGAGGGGGTATCCCTTACCCTATCCCTGGGGTATCCCTTACCCTGTTTGTGCCTCTGGGTACTGGGAATGCCAGGGGGGCTGTAAGGTGCCACAGTCACTATTTATTGGGCTGGGGGGGGGGCTGTTTGTGCCTCTGGGTACTGGGAATGCCAGGGGGGGCTGTAAGGTGCCACAGTCACTATTTATTGGGCTGGGGGGGGGGCTGTTTGTGCCTCTGGGTACTGGGAATGCCAGGGGGGGCTGTAAGGTGCCACAGTCACTATTTATTGGGCTGGGGGGGGGCTGTTTGTGCCTCTGGGTACTGGGAATGCCAGGGGGGCTGTAAGGTGCCACAGACAGTCACTATTTATTGGGCTGGGGGGGGGGCTGTTTGTGCCTCTGGGTACTGGGAATGCCAGGGGGGCTGTAAGGTGCCACAGACAGTCACTATTTATTGGGCTGGGGGGGGGGCTGTTTGTGCCTCTGGGTACTGGGAATGCCAGGGGGGCTGTAAGGTGCCACAGACAGTCACTATTTATTGGGCTGGGGGGGGCTGTTTGTGCCTCTGGGTACTGGGAATGCCAGGGGGGCTGTAAGGTGCCACAGACAGTCACTATTTATTGGGCTGGGGGGGCTGTTTGTGCCTCTGGGTACTGGGAATGCCAGGGGGGCTGTAAGGTGCCACAGACAGTCACTATTTATTGGGCTGGGGGGGCTGTTTGTGCCTCTGGGTACTGGGAATGCCAGGGGGGCTGTAAGGTGCCACAGACAGTCACTATTTATTGGGCTGGGGGGGCTGTTTGTGCCTCTGGGTACTGGGAATGCCAGGGGGGCTGTAAGGTGCCACAGACAGTCACTATTTATTGGGCTGGGGGGGGCTGTTTGTGCCTCTGGGTACTGGGAATGCCAGGGGGCTGTAAGGTGCCACAGACAGTCACTATTTATTGGGCTGGGGGGAGGCTGTTTGTGCCTCTGGGTACTGGGAATGCCAGGGGGGGCTGTAAGGTGCCACAGACAGTCACTATTTATTGGGCTGGGGGGGCTGTTTGTGCCTCTGGGTACTGGGAATGCCAGGGGGGGGCTGTAAGGTGCCACAGACAGTCACTATTTATTGGGCTGGGGGGGGGCTGTTTGTGCCTCTGGGTACTGGAATGCCAGGGGGGCTGTAAGGTGCCACAGACAGTCACTATTTATTGGGCTGGGGGGGGGCTGTTTGTGCCTCTGGGTACTGGGAATGCCAGGGGGGCTGTAAGGTGCCACAGACAGTCACTATTTATTGGGCTGGGGGGGCTGTTTGTGCCTCTGGGTACTGGAATGCCAGGGGGGCTGTAAGGTGCCACAGACAGTCACTATTTATTGGGCTGGGGGGGCTGTTTGTGCCTCTGGGTACTGGGAATGCCAGGGGGCTGTAAGGTGCCACAGACAGTCACTATTTATTGGGCTGGGGGGGCTGTTTGTGCCTCTGGGTACTGGGAATGCCGGGGGGGCTGTAAGGTGCCACAGACAGTCACTATTTATTGGGCTGGGGGGGGTGTTTGTGCCTCTGGGTACTGGGAATGCCGGGGGGCTGTAAGGTGCCACAGACAGTCACTATTTATTGGGCTGGGGGGGGTGTTTGTGCCTCTGGGTACTGGGAATGCCAGGGGGGGCTGTAAGGTGCCACAGACAGTCACTATTTATTGGGCTGGGGGGGGCTGTTTGTGCCTCTGGGTACTGGGAATGCCGGGGGGGCTGTAAGGTGCCACAGACAGTCACTATTTATTGGGCTGGGGGGGGTGTTTGTGCCTCTGGGTACTGGGAATGCCAGGGGGGGCTGTAAGGTGCCACAGACAGTCACTATTTATTGGGCTGGGGGGGGTGTTTGTGCCTCTGGGTACTGGGAATGCCAGGGGGGCTGTAAGGTGCCACAGACAGTCACTATTTATTGGGCTGGGGGGGGTGTTTGTGCCTCTGGGTACTGGGAATGCCAGGGGGGGCTGTAAGGTGCCACAGACAGTCACTATTTATTGGGCTGGGGGGGGGGGCTGTTTGTGCCTCTGGGTACTGGGAATGCCAGGGGGGCTGTAAGGTGCCACAGACAGTCACTATTTATTGGGCTGGGGGGGGGCTGTTTGTGCCTCTGGGTACTGGGAATGCCAGGGGGGCTGTAAGGTGCCACAGACAGTCACTATTTATTGGGCTGGGGGGGCTGTTTGTGCCTCTGGGTACTGGGAATGCCAGGGGGGCTGTAAGGTGCCACAGACAGTCACTATTTATTGGGCTGGGGGGGGGGCTGTTTGTGCCTCTGGGTACTGGGAATGCCAGGGGGGCTGTAAGGTGCCACAGACACTCACTATTTATTGGGCTGGGGGGGGCTGTTTGTGCCTCTGGGTACTGGGAATGCCGGGGGGGCTGTAAGGTGCCACAGACAGTCACTATTTATTGGGCTGGGGGGGGGCTGTTTGTGCCTCTGGGTACTGGGAATGCCAGGGGGGCTGTAAGGTGCCACAGACAGTCACTATTTATTGGGCTGGGGGGGCTGTTTGTGCCTCTGGGTACTGGGAATGCCAGGGGGCTGTAAGGTGCCACAGACAGTCACTATTTATTGGGCTGGGGGGGCTGTTTGTGCCTCTGGGTACTGGGAATGCCAGGGGGGCTGTAAGGTGCCACAGACAGTCACTATTTATTGGGCTGGGGGGGCTGTTTGTGCCTCTGGGTACTGGGAATGCCAGGGGGGCTGTAAGGTGCCACAGACAGTCACTATTTATTGGGCTGGGGGGGGGGCTGTTTGTGCCTCTGGGTACTGGGAATGCCAGGGGGGCTGTAAGGTGCCACAGACAGTCACTATTTATTGGGCTGGGGGGGGGGGCTGTTTGTGCCTCTGGGTACTGGGAATGCCAGGGGGGCTGTAAGGTGCCACAGACAGTCACTATTTATTGGGCTGGGGGGGCTGTTTGTGCCTCTGGGTACTGGGAATGCCAGGGGGGCTGTAAGGTGCCACAGACAGTCACTATTTATTGGGCTGGGGGGGCTGTTTGTGCCTCTGGGTACTGGGAATGCCAGGGGGGCTGTAAGGTGCCACAGACAGTCACTATTTATTGGGCTGGGGGGGCTGTTTGTGCCTCTGGGTACTGGGAATGCCAGGGGGGGCTGTAAGGTGCCACAGACAGTCACTATTTATTGGGCTGGGGGGGCTGTTTGTGCCTCTGGGTACTGGGAATGCCAGGGGGGCTGTAAGGTGCCACAGACAGTCACTGTTTGGCTGAAGGTAGGCCTGTGATTGTCAGCCTTTGGGCCTGGGGACGTGGAATGGTTTTTACAAGACAAGTCAAACTGCACATTTTGCTGATCAGCAGCACTCGCTTGGGCTCAATAACAGACCCTATACCTGTGCCGGACAGAGGGGGTATCCCTTACCCTATCCCTGGGGTATCCCTTACCCTATCCCTGGGGTATCCCTTACCCTATCCCTGGGGTATCCCTTACCCTATCCCTGGGGTATCCCTTGCCCTATCCCTGGGGTATCCCTTGCCCTATCCCTGGGGTATCCCTTGCTCTATCCCTGGGGTATCCCTTGCCCTATCCCTGGGGTATCCCTTGCCCTATCCCTGGGGTATCCCTTGCCCTATCCCTGGGGTATCCCTTGCCCTATCCCTGGGGTATCCCTTGCCCTATCCCTGGGGTATCCCTTGCCCTATCCCTGGGGTATCCCTTACCCTATCCCTGGGGTATCCCTTACCCTATCCCTGGGGTATCCCTTACCCTATCCCTGGGGTATCGCTTACCCTATCCTTGGGGTATCGCTTACCATATCCCTGGGGTGGGCACCCTTGTTGGTAGGTCTGCTTTTGAATCTGCCATTCCTTTTAGGTTCCTTTACTGCACTGCTGTTGGGCCGAGGTGTAATTGTCCCAGTGCCGGCACCCTGAACTCGTTAGTGATTGGCTCATCCAGACAGACATGTGATCCACACACCTGGCCGGGCAGCCTATTCCCATCAGTGCGGGGCAGGGAGGGTTAAACTAAGGTGGCCTCCGTACCCCTTTAAAATCAGGTACATATCAGACTGAATATTTATCTCTTCATACTACGTGGCTAAATGGATTCCATTTCAGTCTGCAGCGTGTCTCTATAGTAATGGGTCAATAAAAATGTATTGCAAATGCTTCTAAAGAGGTAGCCACTGTGGCCCGAGGCTATGTGAGGGTGCTATGCAGCCCTACAGGCAAGGAATCATCTGGGATACCCAAGTGCCCCACTCCCAGCATGCTCAGCCCTCCAGCCTTTGCACCATTGGGTTACCCCCGCAGGCAGGGGCATAGCTTAGTCTCCTGGGTCCTTACCGGGCCCCTATTCCCCCCTATTCCCACTCCCATTATTATTATTATTATTATTATGCCAAATGCTTATCTATGTTGCAAGGTACGTGCTGCAGACTGTACTGGTTTCTATGCAGCAATACTACATGCACCAAAACCACCTGCTCCTAATCCCAGGGATTTGATTGGTTTCTAGATGCACAGCTAATTAGCCTTTTATTTCCATCCATGCTGCCCTGGCACCTAACGAGCAGCTAATTAGCCCTGCAGTGTAGCCATAGTGGCTATTCCCATAGCCCAGGTGTAAGGAATGGGCTCCTGCGCAGGTTGCTGTATAAAGCATTTGGCTGTCCCATTGCATTTCCCTGCAGAAGCTGCATCTGTGCCATTGATTTGCCTGGAACAGCCGCCCACGGGAAGCACGAGCTGCACATTCAGCTGCTGGGAACTCGCCCCCCCCTGCCATTAAGCCAATTGCTGGTGCAGCATTCTGCAGCTCCCCCCCCCGGGCAGTGCCAAGCATCTATTCACTGTGCCCCTCTCAGCCAAGTATATCTGCCCCCCCAGTTGCACCATATACCAGCACCCCAATGTCTCTGCCCCCAGTCCCCCTGTAGATGTGGAGTAAATACTGGGGTTGCAGCCCCTTGGGGCCCAGCTGAGCCGCAGTACAGACATATTGCAGGTGTAACGGCTGAGTACCTGCCCCCCCCCCCACCCCTGTACTGCACCACTCGGGGGGGGCACTGCCATATACATTTGTGCTGTTTGTATAGCTGGCTCTGTTATAGCTCTGTGTATTGCCCCGGGGTAGGACCGGCTCACTTATAGCTCTGTGTATTGCCCCGGGGTAGGACTGGCTCTGTTATAGCTCTGTGTATTGCCCCGGGGTAGGACCGGCTCCCTTATAGCTCTGTGTATTGCCCCGGGGTAGGACTGGCTCTGTTATAGCTCTGTGTATTGCCCCGGGGTAGGACTGGCTCTGTTATAGCTCTGTGTATTGCCCCGGGGTAGGACCGGCTCCCTTATAGCTCTGTGTATTGCCCCGGGGTAGGACCGGCTCCCTTATAGCTCTGTGTATTGCCCCGGGGTAGGACCGGCTCCCTTATAGCTCTGTGTATTGCCCCGGGGTAGGACTGGCTCTGTTATAGCTCTGTGTATTGCCCCGGGGTAGGACCGGCTCCCTTATAGCTCTGCGTATTGCCCCGGGGTAGGACTGGCTCCCTTATAGCTCTGTGTATTGCCCCGGGGTAGGACCGGCTCCCTTATAGCTCTGTGTATTGCCCCGGGGTAGGACCGGCTCCCTTATAGCTCTGTGTATTGCCCCGGGGTAGGACTGGCTCTGTTATAGCTCTGTGTATTGCCCCGGGGTAGGACTGGCTCTGTTATAGCTCTGTGTATTGCCCCGGGGTAGGACTGGCTCCCTTATAGCTCTGTGTATTGCCCCGGGGTAGGACTGGCTCTGTTATAGCTCTGTGTATTGCCCCGGGGTAGGACTGGCTCCCTTATAGCTCTGTGTATTGCCCCGGGGTAGGACCGGCTCACTTATAGCTCTGTGTATTGCCCCGGGGTAGGACCGGCTCCCTTATAGCTCTGCGTATTGCCCCGGCGGTAGGACCGGCTCCTTATAGCTCTGCGTATTGCCCCGGGGTAGGACCGGCTCCCTTATAGCTCTGCGTATTGCCCCGGGGTAGGACTGGCTCTGTTATAGCTCTGTGTATTGCCCCGGGGTAGGACTGGCTCTGTTATAGCTCTGTGTATTGCCCGGGGTAGGACTGGCTCCCTTATAGCTCTGTGTATTGCCCCGGGGTAGGACCCGGCTCCCTTATAGCTCTGTGTATTGCCCCGGGGTAGGACCCGGCTCCCTTATAGCTCTGTGTATTGCCCCGGGGTAGGGCTGGCTCTGTTATAGGCTCTGTGTATTGCCCCGGGGTAGGACTGTCTCCCTTATAGCTCTGCGTATTGCCCCGGGGTAGGACCGGCTCCCTTATAGCTCTGCGTATTGCCCCGGGGTAGGACCGGCTCCCTTATAGCTCTGCGTATTGCCCCGGGGTAGGACCGGCTCCCTTATAGCTCTGTGTATTGCCCCGGGGTAGGACTGGCTCTGTTATAGCTCTGCGTATTGCCCCGGGGTAGGACTGGCTCCCTTATAGCTCTGTGTATTGCCCCGGGGTAGGACTGTCTCCCTTATAAGCTCTGTGTATTGCCCCGGGGTAGGACCGGCTCCCTTATAGCTCTATGTATTGCCCCGGGGTAGGACTGGCTCCCTTATAGCTCTGTGTATTGCCCCGGGGTAGGACCGGCTCCCTTATAGCTCTGTGTATTGCCCCGGGGTAGGACTGGCTCTGTTATAGCTCTGTGTATTGCCCCGGGGTAGGACCGGCTCCCTTATAGCTCTGCGTATTGCCCCGGGGTAGGACTGGCTCCCTTATAGCTCTGTGTATTGCCCCGGGGTAGGACTGTCTCCCTTATAGCTCTGTGTATTGCCCCGGGGTAGGACCGGCTCCCTTATAGCTCTGTGTATTGCCCCGGGGTAGGACCGGCTCCCTTATAGCTCTGTGTATTGCCCCGGGGTAGGACCGGCTCCCTTATAGCTCTGTGTATTGCCCCGGGGTAGGACTGGCTCTGTTATAGCTCTGTGTATTGCCCCGGGGTAGGACGGCTCCCTTATAGCTCTGCGTATTGCCCCGGGGTAGGACTGGCTCCCTTATAGCTCTGTGTATTGCCCCGGGGTAGGACCGGCTCCCTTATAGCTCTGTGTATTGCCCCGGGGTAGGACGGCTCCCTTATAGCTCTGTGTATTGCCCCGGGGTAGGACTGGCTCTGTTATAGCTCTGTGTATTGCCCCGGGGTAGGACTGGCTCTGTTATAGCTCTGTGTATTGCCCTGGGGTAGGACTGGCTCCCTTATAGCTCTGTGTATTGCCCCGGGGTAGGACTGGCTCTGTTATAGCTCTGTGTATTGCCCCGGGGTAGGACTGGCTCCCTTATAGCTCTGTGTATTGCCCCGGGGTAGGACCGCCTCACTTATAGCTCTGTGTATTGCCCCGGGGTAGGACCGGCTCCCTTATAGCTCTGCGTATTGCCCCGGGGTAGGACCGGCTCCCTTATAGCTCTGCGTATTGCCCCGGGGTAGGACCGGCTCCCTTATAGCTCTGCGTATTGCCCCGGGGTAGGACTGGCTCTGTTATAGCTCTGTGTATTGCCCCGGGGTAGGACTGGCTCTGTTATAGCTCTGTGTATTGCCCCGGGGTAGGACTGGCTCCCTTATAGCTCTGTGTATTGCCCCGGGGTAGGACCGGCTCCCTTATAGCTCTGTGTATTGCCCCGGGGTAGGACCGGCTCCCTTATAGCTCTGTGTATTGCCCCGGGGTAGGGCTGGCTCTGTTATAGCTCTGTGTATTGCCCCGGGGTAGGACTGTCTCCCTTATAGCTCTGCGTATTGCCCCGGGGTAGGACCGGCTCCCTTATAGCTCTGCGTATTGCCCCGGGGTAGGACCGGCTCCCTTATAGCTCTGCGTATTGCCCCGGGGTAGGACCGGCTCCCTTATAGCTCTGTGTATTGCCCCGGGGTAGGACTGGCTCTGTTATAGCTCTGCGTATTGCCCCGGGGTAGGACTGGCTCCCTTATAGCTCTGTGTATTGCCCCGGGGTAGGACTGTCTCCCTTATAGCTCTGTGTATTGCCCCGGGGTAGGACCGGCTCCCTTATAGCTCTATGTATTGCCCCGGGGTAGGACTGGCTCCCTTATAGCTCTGTGTATTGCCCCGGGGTAGGACCGGCTCCCTTATAGCTCTGTGTATTGCGGGTGGGTGGGCATTCCTGTGGCCCCTAGCTGTGGGTGGGTGGGGCTCCTGTGGCCCCTAGCTGCGGGTGGGTGGGCATTCCTGTGGCCCCTAGCTGTGGGTGGGTGGGGCTCCTGTGGCCCCTAGCTGTGGGTGGGTGGGGCTCCTGTGGCCCCTAGCTGCGGGTGGGTGGGCATTCCTGTGGCCCCTAGCTGTGGGTGGGTGGGCATTCCTGTGGCCCCTAGCTGCGGGTGGGTGGGCATTCCTGTGGCCCCTAGCTGTGGGTGGGTGGGGCTCCTGTGGCCCCTAGCTGTGGGTGAGTGGGGCTCCTGCGGGCCCCTAGCTGCGGGTGGGTGGGCATTCCTGCGGGCCCCTAGCTGCGGGTGGGCATTCCTGTGGCCCCTAGCTGCGGGTGGGCGGGGCTCCCATGCAGCAGAGTCAGCAGCGAGTGCAGTGATTGGCCGGCGGGAGGTGCCACGCTGCACTGCGGAGGGAGCGGCTGGAAATGCAGGATCAGCTCTAAGTGTCTCCGGGGGGAACGGAGGGAAATCCACTCGTCTTACTGTGCCGCATAGGAACCTGCCCCCCCCCGGCCCAAACCCACTGGCGCTGCCCAAACCGCACACCAGCCCCTGTGTCTCTGTTCCTCACTGATTCCTCCCCCCCTGCCCAGCTGCAGGATTAACCCCTTCCCCTCCCCACACACTGCCCTTTGCACCAGCCAGACCGGGGCCGTGGGGCAGATATACAGGGGCAGGGGGTACAGGGGCACATCCCCGGGCATGAAAGCGCCTGATCCAGAGGTGGCAGTAGCGCCAGGGTTCCCTGCATCAGTGGGCACAGCCGTGCCCCATGGGGAACAGAAGGGCGGAGCCAAGCGCAAGTGTGCGGAGTTGCAAGGCGCATGTTTGGGCGCATGTTTGGGCGCAGGTACCTTTACTGGGAGGGGCTTTAGGCGCAACTGACTGCGGGGAAAAGTGCAAGTTGCCCACTGTGCTTGCAGATGTTACTGCATTTCTCCTTATATTATATGGCAGGGGGTAACTGGCAAGAAGGGGCATTATGGCCCCCGATTCCCTAATAGTCTCGGGGCCACAGGCTGCGCAGGGACCACTGATATCTAATGGGACACAGGGCAAAGCGATAGTATTCTCCGGCTAATCAGCCCCCGGGGCAAAGGCAAATACACAGCCGGGCCTGAGACAATGGGGCCCCTCCCTCACTCACAATGGGGCCCCTCCCTCACTCACATTGGGGCCCCTCCCTCACTCACATTGGGGCCCCTCCCTCACTCACTCACTCACAATGGGGCCCCTCCCTCACTCACATTGGGGCCCCTCCCTCACTCACATTGGGGCCCCTCCCTCACTCACAATGGGGCCCCTCCCTCCCTCACTCACATTGGGGCCCCTCCCTCCCTCCCTCACATTGGGGCCCCTCCCTCCCTCCCTCACATTGGGGCCCCTCCCTCCCTCCCTCACATTGGGGCCCCTCCCTCCCTCCCTCACATTGGGGCCCCTCCCTCACTCACATACAATGGGGCCCCGGGTTCCTTATTGCAGGACATTTCCATTCAATGAGAGGGGGAAGCACATTTGTAAATGATTCCCCCCTTTGTCCCACTACAATGGAACCTTCTGTGACATCAGGAAGTGGGAGGGGCCTGCTAATTGTGTATTGGGGTAATTACAGCTTGGGGGTAGAAAGGGTAAATGAATTAAAACTGATTTATGGGTCACACACTGCAGGGTAACTCCAAGCACAGGGCCGAAGCAAAAGGCCTGCTCCCAAGAGCTGACAATCCAAAGGATAGAGGGGCCCGTGGGGCAGACTGCCCCCCACCCATAAACACACAGAGCTTCGTACA
The DNA here is from genome assembly GCF_000004195.4 of Xenopus tropicalis. Taxonomy (NCBI): domain Eukaryota; kingdom Metazoa; phylum Chordata; class Amphibia; order Anura; family Pipidae; genus Xenopus; species Xenopus tropicalis. The sequence continues at coordinate 1,099,307 of NC_030678.2, forward strand.
GGGGCCCCAAGTTTCCCTTCATCATTCCCATGTGTCTGGTAATGGGGATAAACCTTCTGGGGATTCTGGGAATTTTAGCTCAATAAAAGGTTGGAAATTACCCCCCCCCCCCCCCCCCCCCCCCCCCCCCCCCCCCCCCCCCAGCCAGTGCAGCTTTTAGCTCTCTACTGACACCCAGTGTTCAACTTTGTTACTACAACGGGAGATGTTTGGTTTTCTTTTAATAATGTATTATTATCACTCATGTATTATACAGGATTATATACCCCCTACAGTAAATGATAAGGATATTAGCAGTCACTGAGGGGTTATGTGCCCCCCATATAAAGGCACAAGGCTGCAGGCTGAGTTATACAGGGAACTCTGAGTATCACTCATGTATTATAAGGGATAATGTACCCCCTACTGTAAATGATAAGGATATTAGCAGTCACTGAGGGGTTCTCTGCCCCCCATATAAAGGCACAAGGCTGCAGGCTGAGTTATACAGGGAACTCTGAGTATCACTCATGTATTATAAGGGGTAATGTACCCCCTACTGTAAATGATAAGGATATTAGCAGTCACTGAGGGGTTCTGTGCCCCCCATATAAAGGCACAAGGCTGCAGGCTGAGTTATACAGGGAACTCTGAGTATCACTCATGTATTATAAGGGATACTGTACCCCCTACTGTAAATGATAAGGATATTAGCAGTCACTGAGGGGTTCTGTGCCCCCCATATAAAGGCACAAGGCTGCAGGCTGAGTTATACAGGGAACTCTGAGTATCACTCATGTATTATAAGGGATACTGTACCCCCTACTGTAAATGATAAGGATATTAGCAGTCACTGAGGGGTTCTGTGCCCCCCATATAAAGGCACAAGGCTGCAGGCTGAGTTATACAGGGAACTCTGAGTATCACTCATGTATTATAAGGGGTAATGTACCCCCTACTGTAAATGATAAGGATATTAGCAGTCACTGAGGGGTTCTGTGCCCATATAAAGGCACAAGGCTGCAGGCTGAGTTATACAGGGAACTCTGAGTATCACTCATGTATTATAAGGGATAATGTACCCCCTACTGTAAATGATAAGGATATTAGCAGTCACTGAGGGGTTCTGTGCCCCCCATATAAAGGCACAAGGCTGCAGGCTGAGTTATACAGGGAACTCTGAGTATCACTCATGTATTATAAGGGATACTGTACCCCCTACTGTAAATGATAAGGATATTAGCAGTCACTGAGGGGTTCTGTGCCCCCCATATAAAGGCACAAGGCTGCAGGCTGAGTTATACAGGGAACTCTGAGTATCACTCATGTATTATAAGGGATACTGTACCCCCTACTGTAAATGATAAGGATATTAGCAGTCACTGAGGGGTTCTGTGCCCCCCATATAAAGGCACAAGGCTGCAGGCTGAGTTATACAGGGAACTCTGAGTATCACTCATGTATTATAAGGGGTAATGTACCCCCTACTGTAAATGATAAGGATATTAGCAGTCACTGAGGGGTTCTGTGCCCATATAAAGGCACAAGGCTGCAGGCTGAGTTATACAGGGAACTCTGAGTATCACTCATGTATTATAAGGGATAATGTACCCCCTACTGTAAATGATAAGGATATTAGCAGTCACTGAGGGGTTCTGTGCCCCCCATATAAAGGCACAAGGCTGCAGGCTGAGTTATACAGGGAACTCTGAGTATCACTCATGTATTATAAGGGATAATGTACCCCCTACTGTAAATGATAAGGATATTAGCAGTCACTGAGGGGTTCTGTGCCCCCCATATAAAGGCACAAGGCTGCAGGCTGAGTTATACAGGGAACTCTGAGTATCACTCATGTATTATAAGGGGTAATGTACCCCCTACTGTAAATGATAAGGATATTAGCAGTCACTGAGGGGTTCTGTGCCCCCCATATAAAGGCACAAGGCTGCAGGCTGAGTTATACAGGGAACTCTGAGTATCACTCATGTATTATAAGGGGTAATGTACCCCCTACTGTAAATGATAAGGATATTAGCAGTCACTGAGGGGTTCTGTGCCCCCCATATAAAGGCACAAGGCTGCAGGCTGAGTTATACAGGGAACTCTGAGTATCACTCATGTATTATAAGGGATAATGTACCCCCTACTGTAAATGATAAGGATATTAGCAGTCACTGAGGGGTTCTGTGCCCCCCATATAAAGGCACAAGGCTGCAGGCTGAGTTATACAGGGAACTCTGAGTATCACTCATGTATTATAAGGGATAATGTACCCCCTACTGTAAATGATAAGGATAGTGAGGGGTGCATTATACAGCAGTAGGTATATGGGTATTTGCAGGGTAGTTGCACTATGACGTGTAGAGGAGGGGGCAGTTTGGGGCAGTTTGGGGCAGGGAGGAGACACCCAGTTTATCCCCATGGAATGAATGAGACAAGCGCTGGCGCAGGTTCTGGTATAACTGGATCCGGCCCGGTGCCGCCCCCCCTGTAATAATGAGCTGCTGTAAAAGTACAAATTGGGGTGTAACCCCCCCACGTGGGATCCTACTGAACCCAATACAGACATGTCAGTGTCGGCACAAACCCTACGGCGCCCCCTGCTGTATATCAGGATTATTACACAAATGGGTCTTTTACACTTTCCTAAATATTGTCTCCCCTAGGGGCCCTGTGCCCCCCCCCCGGTGCTACTGTAAAGGGGTAGATGTTAAGCTCTTGGGCATGAGAGGGAGTGGCCCCAGCGCCTCAGCAGGTTGGGGGGGTTTATGGCACTGGGGGGCAGTGATACAGTAATGGGGGGAGAAATATAACCTGTCTCTCTGTATATGATGGGGGGGGGGCAGAACCAGTGTTGGGGATAGGGGGCCCCCGCCAGTCACATGATGCTCAGTAATAGGGGAGGAAGATAAGTATATAGGCCTATGGCACCCTTAGGTGCAGGTCAAGCCACCCCCAAGGGGTGACCCCCTCTATTGCCCCCTCCTTCACTGGGTAAAAGGTGACACCAGTAGGGGGCAACCAGGAATGTTGTAGAGAGAGATGGGGGGGCTGGAAAAACCCCAGAATCCCTATTTTTATTTGTTATTACAGTTTTTTCTGATGGCTTAAACCCTAACTGTGATTCTTATAGCACAATTTCTAAAACTATTAATACTTATAGCAAAACCACTCACTGAGTTGGCAAAACTAAAAGCACAAACACTGCTTTGCACTCACTTTGCAATTTTGTAACACACACTTTGCAAAACTGTAGGCACAATTCACTGCACAACACTCTTTTTGCAGAACTTTAAACACAACTCACTGCTTACACTCAATTACCAAATGTCCAACACACTCCTAGCAAAATTATACACATGTATGGCTATCATTAACACTATGTTGCCAACTGTCTGGCACACTTTCACATGTGAAAACTGTTTTAGATAATTAGTTCACTTTGCAATCAGCCTAAGCACTATAAATAAGCCACAGGTAAGCTGTCTATGTGGAGTACAATGGAAGGAGCAGTAAGAGTGAGAAGAGTGAGAATCAGAGGAGGCCGAGGGAGAGGACGAGGAGGCCGAGGGAGAGGACATGGAGGTGAAGAAGCGAGAGGGTTGGAGGAAGTTAGAGGAAGAGGACAAGGAGGAGCAAGAAGAGGACGAGGAGGGGAAAGAGGAAGGGTAAGAAGAGTAAGAAATAGAATAACTGATGACATCAGAGTTACATTAGTGGACCATGTCATCAACCATGGGATGACCCTGAGGGAAGCTGGCCAACGGGTTCAGCCTAATTTGAGCCGCTACACTGTGGCAAGCATCATTAGGGCATTTCGAAATGAGAATGGGTAAGTACTTTGTAGCACTGCCACAGGGCCGCTGCTGGCCAAATGGGTGCCCTAAGCAGAAATTTACTTTTGTGCCCCCTCCCCCAAATTTTACCGAAGTAAAAATAAAATAATAAAAAAACACCTACTATAGGGGCCCCACACACAGAGCCCCCAATATCCCCCATAGACAACTATCTGGGACAGTGGGATGCGCTATAAAAACCGGCGGAACAGTGTTGGGGGGTTATAATATATAAAAATGATTTTTTTGAGCAGCTGGGATGGTGCCCCCCTGGGAGTTGGTGCCCTATGCAGACTGAGTGCTTATAGGGAGCGGCGGCCCTGCACTGCCATACTCTAATGAGAAACCCAACAGTACCATACATGCAAAAATACTGAAATTGTTACTTTACAGAATTGCTAGACGTCCAGATGTTGGGGGCCGAGAGTGTTCAGCGCAAGAGACCCATATAGTGAACATGGTGATTGCCAATAATGCAATGAGACTGCGCGAAATACAGCAGCGCATTATTGATAATGACACCATCTTTCAAAATATACACAGTGCGAGCGTTTCTGCACTAAGTCGGGTACTTGCGCCACAGAATGAGAATGAAATTTACAGAGTTGGAGAGAAACACAGAACGTGCGATGTGACTATGTGCAGGTAAGCTATAGTGGCATTGCTTCTGAATTTGGAAGTGCATACTGTAGTGCATGGGCCTGGTGTGTTTGTCTTGGCCAGAGAGTGATGCAACTAGAAGCAGATGCCATGGGACATGAGCTACTTTTTGTAGATGAGGCGGGTTTTAACCTCAGTAAAAGCAGGAGATGTGGCAGGAACATTATTGGGCACCGTGGCATCATCAATGTCCCAGGGCAACGTGGGGGTAACATAACCATGTGTGCAGCTATAAGCCACCATCATGCAACCATAGGCCCATACAACACTGCACACATTATTGCATTCCTGCACCCCTTACATGGCATGCGCACAGAGACCAGAGCATTCCCAGTATGTCATCATATGGGACAATGTTAGTTTCCATAGGGCGGCTTTGGTCCGGAACTGGTTTACAGACCACCCATCCTTCATGGCACCTCCCTCCATACTCTCCATTCTTATATCCCATCGAGGAGTTCTTCTCTGCCTGGCGCTGGAAAGTGTACGACCATCATCCTCATCAACAGGTAACCCTTACAGGCAATGGAGGAGGCATGTGGAGATACTGACCAGGCATCATGTCAGGCCTGGATACGGCATTCAAGGAGATATTTTCCCCGGTGCCTTGGGCTGGAGGATATCGCATGAGATGTGGATGAAATTTTGTGGCCAAACCCAGAAAGACGACATGATGTCGGCTGATTGTCTTTTTATTCCCTTTTATTTTGTGAAATTACTATTTTGTGTTCTGACTTTGTGTTGGTTTTGATGAGTGTGAGTAAACACCAATACTTGCAGTTTGGATCCTTGTATGTTTACATGACACTATGACAAAAGTATGAGCTCAAACTGACATCACAGAGAAAGCAAAAGCCGGATGTGTTTGTGTTCCTACCATCAGTGTGCGGTGTGTTTAGTAGGTGATGGCTTGTGTGTACTGTTTGATACAAAAACACCATTGTTACAAAGGTGGGAAGAGTTAATCTCACTGTGTCGCTTTTGCAAGAGAAATACAATGTTTTGATAATTGAATGAAAGGTTTTCTTATTTGTGTGTAGAGTTTTGCAAAAATAGCCAATAGTTACAATAAATGTGCTTAAGCAATCAGAAAAAACTGTAATAACATTGGCATCAAGCATCATTTGTACCCGCCAGCCCATATACCAAGGGTGCCCAGGGGGGCAAGATGAATACGTTCAGCCAAGGTGCCAGTCTGCCCCCTACTCTCATAGCACCCCCCCCCCCGCTATTCTGTTCTTAAGGGCTCTGGCACACGGGGGAGATTAGTCGCCCGCAATAAGACTCCCTGTTCGCGGGCGACTAATCTCCCCGAGTTGCCTACCCCTGCCATCCCATCAGCGAACATGTAAGTCGCCGGCGGGATGGCAGACGCGGCGGGGCGATTTCCGGAAATCGCCGAAAAAGACTCGCGAAATCGCGCCGCCGCGTCTGCCATCCCGCCGGCGACTTACATGTTCACTGGTGGGATGGCAGGGGTAGGCAACTCGGGGAGATTAGTCGCCCGCGAACAGGGAGTTTTATCGCGGGCGACTAATCTCCCCCGTGTGCCAGAGCCCTAAAGGCACAGGCACACAGCACTTGGATATGGGAGCAGCCTTGGTACTTTCAGCCAATCAGGGGCAGTGATACAGAAATGACCAGATGTTGCCAGACTAGAAATCTTAGGGTTCTCTGCCATATAATGAAGGCATGCTGGGAGCTGTAGTTCTACAAGTGGTCCCACAAGGCTTTGGGCCAGAGCAGCGGCATCATTATACAGGAAGCAGGGCCCGGGGGGGGGGGGGGCGGGACCCTGCTCACCTCACTCATCTCCTCCACTCCTTTATTTTCTCTTCAGGCCTCTCTATACTGCAGTGCTGTAAATGCACATTTTGTAAACTGAAAGGGTCTCATATAAAGTTGGCACAAAAGTCACCCCTCCATGGGGTCCGGGTATAACCCAAAGGGTAAGAATTGTTGCTGGTTAGGCTTCTATAATGATAGCCCACCCAGCCCACGGCCCAGCCCCCTGCCCACCCAACCCCTGCCCAGTCCCCACCCAACCCCTGCCCAGTCCCCACCCAACCCCTGCCCACCCAACCCCTGCCCAGTCCCTGCCCAGCCCCCATAGTTACACAATAAAACCTGGGAATATAACACAGAGATGCAGCAAGTGTATATAGATCCTATACCTGCAGGGCGGCGCCACATCCCCAGCACTTATAGGACTCAATGGCTCCCCTAGGGCCCTGAGCTCGTCTTCACAGCAATAAAAGCAACATGGCTGTATTTTTTTTTTACTATGGGAGACAATATTTATATGCCCCCAGTGTGGTACCAACACAAGTAGGAATAGTACTGGGAGGGCATAGTGACCAGCGGGCCAATGGGCAAAGGGCATCCGTCTATAGAAATTATTCCACATGATGCAGTTTCAACATCCTTAGTTGTATAAGAGAAAACAGGATCCCCGTTCCTCAGGGGCGGAGCTTACAGATGGACATATGACCCCCATTTGTGTGCAGCTGGGGTCGCTCTAGCAGTTGCAACAGGAGTGGTTTAAATATTTGTAGGCGGGATTCTTGTTCCTCAGGGGCGGAGCTTACAGGTGGACATGCATTTCATATAATCCAGTTGAAGAATAAAGCAGTGGAGGTGGGAGTGGTTTAAATATTTGTAGGTGGGATTCTTGTTCCTCAGGGGCGGGGGGCGGAGGAGCCGGAATTACTGTAGGTGCTATTTCTGTTCCTTTGGAGCAGTCGGTAGTTGGAGAAGTGGTCTCTTCTAAGTGTGGGGCAGATTGTTGTTCCTCAGGGGCAGATCTAGTAGGAGTGGCCTATATTCACGTAGGAGGTATCTGGGCATCGTAGCGCAGGTCTATAATAGATTCTTGTTCTTGGGGGGTGCAGGAATGGGCAGAGGAGCAGTCATTATTCAAGGCTTTCCCACTGCCTGAGCTCGGGGCCCCTAGAACTGTAGGTGGGCCGCTGCTTCCATAGCAACAGGGTTGTGCATTACCCACACCCATTTGTCAACAGAGGGCGGGGCTCTGGGGCAGAATCAGCAGGCGGAGGAGGCACCTTGGTACAATGAGCTGCTCAGAGAGGGGCCCCGCAGGAATTGGCTCAGCTTGTCGGCCAGGGCATCCAGCTGGGCAGTGTCGGCGTATTTCAGCAGGTTTGCCCGTCGCACAAAGTAATGGCGCAGGAACCGCTGCCTGGCGCATTTCTGTAGCCTTTTAACCACTCGCAGGAAACAGCGACCCAGGTCCTTCCAGGCTTTAGGGGAAGGGTTCCGCTCACTGGCCCACAGCACTATCATCTGCAAGAGAAGGATCATTGGGAGACTGATTATCGGGGGCTTGTACCAGGCCCAGGCTGGCAATCTGTGGGATCTAGCAAATGCCAGGGGGGCTGTAAGGTGCCACAGACAGTCACTATTTATTGGGCTGGGGGGGCTGTTTGCGCCTCTGGGTACTGGGAATGCCAGGGGGGGGGGCTGTAAGGTGCCACAGACAGTCACTATTTATTGGGCTGGGGGGGGCTGTTTGTGCCTCTGGGTACTGGGAATGCCAGGGGGGGCTGTAAGGTGCCACAGACAGTCACTATTTATTGGGCTGGGGGGGGGCTGTTTGTGCCTCTGGGTACTGGGAATGCCGGGGGGGCTGTAAGGTGCCACAGACAGTCACTATTTATTGGGCTGGGGGGGGGCTGTTTGTGCCTCTGGGTACTGGGAATGTCAGGGGGGCTGTAAGGTGCCACAGACAGTCACTATTTATTGGGCTGGGGGGGCTGTTTGTGCCTCTGGGTACTGGGAATGCCAGGGGGGCTGTAAGGTGCCACAGACAGTCACTATTTATTGGGCTGGGGGGGGGCTGTTTGTGCCTCTGGGTACTGGGAATGCCAGGGGGGCTGTAAGGTGCCACAGACAGTCACTATTTATTAGGCTGGGGGGGGGGGCTGTTTGTGCCTCTGGGTACTGGGAATGCCAGGGGGCTGTAAGGTGCCACAGACAGTCACTATTTATTGGGCTGGGGGGGCTGTTTGTGCCTCTGGGTACTGGGAATGCCAGGGGGGCTGTAAGGTGCCACAGACAGTCACTATTTATTGGGCTGGGGGGGGCTGTTTGTGCCTCTGGGTACTGGGAATGCCGGGGGGGCTGTAAGGTGCCACAGACAGTCACTATTTATTGGGCTGGGGGGGGGGCTGTTTGTGCCTCTGGGTACTGGGAATGCCAGGGGGGCTGTAAGGTGCCACAGACAGTCACTATTTATTGGGCTGGGGGGGGGGGGCTGTTTGTGTCTCTGGGTACTGGGAATGCCAGGGGGGCTGTAAGGTGCCACAGACAGTCACTATTTATTGGGCTGGGGGGGCTGTTTGTGCCTCTGGGTACTGGGAATGCCAGGGGGGGCTGTAAGGTGCCACAGACAGTCACTATTTATTGGGCTGGGGGGGCTGTTTGTGCCTCTGGGTACTGGGAATGCCAGGGGGGCTGTAAGGTGCCACAGACAGTCACTATTTATTAGGCTGGTGGGGGGCTGTTTGTGCCTCTGGGTACTGGGAATGCCAGGGGGGCTGTAAGGTGCCACAGACAGTCACTATTTATTGGGCTGGGGGGGCTGTTTGTGCCTCTGGGTACTGGGAATGCCAGGGGGGCTGTAAGGTGCCACAGACAGTCACTATTTATTGGGCTGGGGGGGCTGTTTGTGCCTCTGGGTACTGGGAATGCCAGGGGGGCTGTAAGGTGCCACAGACAGTCACTATTTATTGGGCTGGGGGGGGGCTGTTTGTGCCTCTGGGTACTGGGAATGCCGGGGGGGCTGTAAGGTGCCACAGACAGTCACTATTTATTGGGCTGGGGGGGGCTGTTTGTGCCTCTGGGTACTGGGAATGCCGGGGGGGCTGTAAGGTGCCACAGACAGTCACTATTTATTGGGCTGGGGGGGCTGTTTGTGCCTCTGGGTACTGGGAATGCCAGGGGGGCTGTAAGGTGCCACAGACAGTCACTATTTATTGGGCTGGGGGGGGGGGCTGTTTGTGCCTCTGGGTACTGGGAATGCCAGGGGGGCTGTAAGGTGCCACAGACAGTCACTATTTATTGGGCTGGGGGGGGGGCTGTTTGTGCCTCTGGGTACTGGGAATGCCAGGGGTGCTGTAAGGTGACACAGACAGTCACTATTTATTGGGCTGGGGGGGGGCTGTTTGTGCCTCTGGGTACTGGGAATGCCAGGGGGGCTGTAAGGTGCCACAGACAGTCACTATTTATTGGGCTGGGGGGGCTGTTTGTGCCTCTGGGTACTGGGAATGCCAGGGGGGCTGTAAGGTGCCACAGACAGTCACTATTTATTGGGCTGGGGGGGGGGGGCTGTTTGTGCCTCTGGGTACTGGGAATGCCAGGGGGGCTGTAAGGTGCCACAGACAGTCACTATTTATTGGGCTGGGGGGGCTGTTTGTGCCTCTGGGTACTGGGAATGCCAGGGGGGCTGTAAGGTGCCACAGACAGTCACTATTTATTGGGCTGGGGGGGCTGTTTGTGTCTCTGGGTACTGGGAATGCCAGGGGGGCTGTAAGGTGCCACAGGCTCGGTACTCGGGGTACAGACCTGTAGGTGGTGGGAGCTGATAACGGGGTGACTCCCCGGGCACCAAACATCCTCCTTCATCTGCCGAACGGCCCGATAGCACTTCATGCGACACCCCCCGTCCTCATCCATTGTCTCCAGCAGGAGGCGCTCTCCTCTCAGGAAAGACAGCTGCCAGTGGTAATTCGACCGGGCCAGGAGGTCAAAGCCAAATGACTATTGGGGGGCAGAGAGAATTGGGGAAATGGGGGAAAATGCACAGATGTAACAATTACCCAAGTACCCGGCCATCCTGACCCCTGTTCCACATACACAGGTCCAAGGTGCACCCCCAAACAGCAGCCAACTGTCTGACCTACAGGGGTCTAACTGCACCCCAAACTGTACCAGTAGCCATACACCCCAACTATCTGGCCTACAAGGGTCTAACTGCACCCCAAACTGTAACAGTAGCCATACACCCCAACTGTCTGGCCTATAAGGGTCTAACTGCACCCCAAACTGTACCAGTAGCCATACACCCCAACTGTCTGGCCTATAAGGGTCTAACTGCACCCCAAACTGTACCAGTAGCCATACACCCCAACTGTCTGACCTACAGGGGTCTAACTGCACCCCAAACTGTACCAGTAGCCATACACCCCAACTGTCTGGCCTACAAGGGTCTAACTGCACCCCAAACTGTACCAGTAGCCATACACCCCAACTGTCTGGCCTACAAGGGTCTAACTGCACCCCAAACTGTAACAGTAGCCATACACCCCAACTGTCTGACCTACAAGGGTCTAATTGCACCCCAAACTGTAACAGTAGCCATACACCCCAACTGTCTGGCCTACAAGGGTCTAATTGCACCCCAAACTGTACCAGTAGCCATACACCCCAACTGTCTGACCTACAAGGGTCTAACTGCACCCCAAACTGTACCAGTAGCCATACACCCCAACTGTCTGACCTACAAGGGTCTAATTGCACCCCAAACTGTACCAGTAGCCATACACCCCAACTGTCTGACCTACAAGGGTCTAACTGCACCCCAAACTGTACCAGTAGCCATACACCCCAACTGTCTGACCTACAAGGGTCTAACTGCACCCCAAACTGTACCAGTAGCCATACACCCCAACTGTCTGGCCTACAAGGGTCTAACTGCACCCCAAACTGTAACAGTAGCCATACACCCCAACTGTCTGACCTACAAGGGTCTAATTGCACCCCAAACTGTACCAGTAGCCATACACCCCAACTGTCTGACCTACAGGGGTCTAATTGTACCCCAAACTGTACCAGTAGCTATACACCCCAACTGTCTGACCTACAAGGGTCTAATTGCACCCCAAACTGTACCAGTGGCCATACACCCCAACTGTCTGACCTACAAGGGTCTAATTGCACCCCAAACATTAGCCATACACCCCAACTGTCTGACCTACAGGGGTCTAATTGCACCCCAACATGAGCCATACACCCCAGTTGCTCAATACCCTAAATGCTGCAGTCCATGGTTTGGGGGTGACTTATCTTCTCCGAGCCACAAACTTGTTCCCATTCTATCTCCCCCCATAGGGGAACCCCCCAATGTTAGGCCCCCACCACCCCAGCCAGAGGGTATTTATAGTCCCGACCCCCACATTTTGGTTTGTTGGTACCTTGACACACTGTATTCTCTCCCTTGGGGGCCAACGTTTAAAGAACCGGGGCCACTGGGCTTTTCTGGGCCAGAACCCCGGAACCTCAAGCACAGGAACCAGCTCCACCTCCACCATCTGCTCGGAGGTCTCCACGTTCAGCCTGATGGAGGGCCCAAAGGACTCCAGTACATTCACCTTGTCTGGGGGCAGAGAGAGGTCCAACCCTGAGTGACTCACACTCACACTCACACTCACCTACATGTGGGCAATGTGGCAGGTAGGACTTTAACCCTTACCAGTCAGGCTGCAGAAGGTGATGGCCCTATAGAGGTGTTCCAAGAGGACATGTATGACCCGGGCGGGGACGAGGTCCCCCTTGATGTTGACGTCGTTGTCGTGCCAATGGGGGGCGCTCTTCTGGAACTGCTCTATCTCCAGCCACTGGTGCAGCTTCTCGGGTTCCATCGCCGGTGCCACGAGTTGGGTCCCACTTGGGGAGTAGTAACGCCACCGCCGGCTCCTCTTCTGCCCGAAGCCACTGAGACCCCGAAGGGGAACAGTCACCAAGAACTGGGAGGGGCTCAGAACCTGTAATATGGAGTCGGGGCAAGATCAGACCCAGAATGGTACTGGGAACAGAGTAAGTATCCCCTAGTCCCACCTACATTTATAATGGGATTGCCCCCCGGGTAAGTGATCCAATCTCCCCCCAGTACTTACCCAGGTACAGAGCTCTGATTCTCTGTACTTCCTGCTCCTGGGCTGCTCTCTTTCCCATGGTCAGGCAGGAACCCCCCCCCCCGGGTAAGTGAATCCAATCTCCCCCCAGTACTTACCCAGGTACAGAGCTCTGATTCTCTGTACTTCCTGCTCCTGGGCTGCTCTCTTTCCCATGGTCAGGCAGGAACCTCCCCCTGGGTAAGTGAATCCAATCTCCCCCCAGTACTTACCCAGGTACAGAGCTCTGATTCTCTGTACTTCCTGCTCCTGGGCTGCTCTCTTTCCCATGGTCAGGCAGGAACCTCCCCCTGGGTAAGTGAATCCAATCTCCCCCCAGTACTTACCCAGGTACAGAGCTCTGATTCTCTGTATTTCCTGCTCCTGGGCTGCTCTCTTTCCCATGGTCAGGCAGGAACCCCCCTGGGTAAGTGAATCCAATCTCCCCCCAGTACTTACCCAGGTACAGAGCTCTGATTCTCTGTACTTCCTGCTCCTGGGCTGCTCTCTTTCCCATGGTCAGGCAGGAACCCCCCCCTGGGTAAGTGAATCCAATCTCCCCCCAGTACTTACCCAGGTACAGAGCTCTGATTCTCTGTAATTCCTGCTCCTGGGCTACTCTCTTTCCCATGGTCAGGCAGGAACCCCCCCCCCCCCCGGGTAAGTGAATCCAATCTCCCCCCAGTACTTACCCAGGTACAGAGCTCTGATTCTCTGTACTTCCTGCTCCTGGGCTGCTCTCTTTCCCATGGTCAGGCAGGAACCTCCCCCTGGGTAAGTGAATCCAATCTCCCCCCAGTACTTACCCAGGTACAGAGCTCTGATTCTCTGTACTTCCTGCTCCTGGGCTGCTCTCTTTCCCATGGTCAGGCAGGAACCTCCCCCTGGGTAAGTGAATCCAATCTCCCCCCAGTACTTACCCAGGTACAGAGCTCTGATTCTCTGTACTTCCTGCTCCTGGGCTGCTCTCTTTCCCATGGTCAGGCAGGAACCCCTCCCTGGGTAAGTGAATCCAATCTCCCCCCAGTACTTACCCAGATACAGAGCTCTGATTCTCTGTACTTCCTGCTCCTGGGCTGCTCTCTTTCCCATGGTAAGACAGGAACCCCCCGGGTAAGTGAATCCAATCTCCCCCCAGTACTTACCCAGGTACAGAGCTCTGATTCTCTGTACTTCCTGCTCCTGGGCTGCTCTCTTTCCCATGGTCAGGCAGGAACCCCCCCCTGGGTAAGTGAATCCAATCTCCCCCCAGTACTTACCCAGGTACAGAGCTCTGATTCTCTGTACTTCCTGCTCCTGGGCTGCTCTCTTTCCCATGGTCAGGCAGGAACCCCCCCCTGGGTAAGTGAATCCAATCTCCCCCCAGTACTTACCCAGGTACAGAGCTCTGATTCTCTGTACTTCCTGCTCCTGGGCTGCTCTCTTTCCCATGGTAAGACAGGACCCCCCCCCGGGTAAGTGAATCCAATCTCCCCCCAGTACTTACCCAGGTACAGAGCTCTGATTCTCTGTATTTCCTGCTCCTGGGCTGCTCTCTTTCCCATGGTCAGACAGGAACCTCCCCCTGGGTAAGTGAATCCAATCTCCCCCCAGTACTTACCCAGGTACAGAGCTCTGATTCTCTGTATTTCCTGCTCCTGGGCTGCTCTCTTTCCTATGGTCAGGAAGGAACCCCCCCCCCCCGGGTAAGTGAATCCAATCACCCCCCAGTACTTACCCAGGTACAGAGCTCTGATTCTCTGTACTTCCTGCTCCTGGGCTGCTCTCTTTCCCATGGTCAGACAGGAACCCCCTCCCCTGGGTAAGTGAATCCAATCTCCCCCCAGTACTTACCCAGGTACAGAGCTCTGATTCTCTGTACTTCCTGCTCCTGGGTTGCTCTCTTTGCCATGGTCAGGCAGGAACCTCCCCCTGGGTAAGTGAATCCAATCCCCCCCCCCCAGTACTTACCCAGGTACAGATCTCTGATTCTCTGTACTTCCTGCTCCTGGGCTGCTCTCTTTCCCATGGTCAGGCAGGAACCCCCCCCCCGGGTAAGTGAATCCAATCTCCCCCCAGTACTTACCCAGGTACAGAGTTCTGATTCTCTGTACTTCCTGCTCCTGGGCTGCTCTCTTTCCCATGGTCAGACAGGAACCTCCCCCTGGGTAAGTGAATCCAATCTCCCCCCAGTACTTACCCAGGTACAGAGCTCTGATTCTCTGTACTTCCTGCTCCTGGGCTGCTCTCTTTCCCATGGTCAGACAGGAACCCCCCCTGGGTAAGTGAATCCAATCTCCCCCCAGTACTTACCCAGGTACAGAGCTCTGATTCTCTGTACTTCCTGCTCCTGGGCTGCTCTCTTTCCCATGGTCAGGCAGGAACCTCCCCCTGGGTAAGTGAATCCAATCTCCCCCAGTACTTACCCAGGTACAGAGCTCTGATTCTCTGTACTTCCTGCTCCTGGGCTGCTCTCTTTCCCATGGTCAGGCAGGAACCTCCCCCTGGGTAAGTGAATCCAATCCCCCCCCCCAGTACTTACCCAGGTACAGAGCTCTGATTCTCTGTACTTCCTGCTCCTGGGCTGCTCTCTTTCCCATGGTCAGGCAGGAACCTCCCCCTGGGTAAGTGAATCCAATCTCCCCCCAGTACTTACCCAGGTACAGAGCTCTGATTCTCTGTACTTCCTGCTCCTGGGCTGCTCTCTTTCCCATGGTCAGGCAGGAACCTCCCCCTGGGTAAGTGAATCCAATCTCCCCCAGTACTTACCCAGGTACAGAGCTCTGATTCTCTGTACTTCCTGCTCCTGGGCTGCTCTCTTTCCCATGGTCAGGCAGGAACCTCCCCCCTGGGTAAGTGAATCCAATCTCCCCCCAGTACTTACCCAGGTACAGAGCTCTGATTCTCTGTACTTCCTGCTCCTGGGCTGCTCTCTTTCCCATGGTCAGGCAGGAACCTCCCCCTGGGTAAGTGAATCCAATCTCCCCCCAGTACTTACCCAGGTACAGAGCTCTGATTCTCTGTACTTCCTGCTCCTGGGCTGCTCTCTTTCCCATGGTCAGGCAGGAACCCCCCCCTGGGTAAGTGAATCCAATCCCCCCCCCCAGTACTTACCCAGGTACAGAGCTCTGATTCTCTGTACTTCCTGCTCTGTACTTGGGAACCAATCAGAAGGAAGAATGGGAACATGTGACTGCCCAAAATAAAAAATACCTGTGTGTAGGGAAGAGTGTGAGCTCCTCAGGGGAGGGACTTGGCTCACTGGCTCCTGTAACCCAGTCAGTGTTAATCCCCGCACAGTAACAATACAGAGAGTTGCACCCCCGGGGGCAGATAATGGGGGCAATACACTGACACAGAGAGAATGGGACACGGCGCATGTAACACACACAGACATGCAGTCTCACGTGTACCTGGATACAGGGGTGCAGGGGGCGCCTCCCCCGCTGGAGCGCAATCCACTGGGCCAGCAAATCTGGCTGATCCTGAGCAACGGAGCAGTCAGAGAAACAGAGACAATTCAGAACTGTCATTGGCTGCAAGGGTTAAATGTGTCTTACTGCAGCTCTGTGTCAGTCAGCTGCAGGGAAGGGGTTAATGTCAGCTCAGGCACAGTCAGCTGCAGGGAAAGGGTTAATGTCAGTTTGGGGACAGTCAGCAGCAGGGAAAGGGTTAATATCAGTTTGTGGACAGTCAGCGGCAGCGAAAGGGTTAATATCAGTTTGGGGACAGTCAGCAGCAGGGAAGGGTTAATATCAGTTTGGGGACAGTCAGCTGCAGAGAAAGGGTTAATGTCAGTTTGGAGACAGTCAGCAGCAGGGAAGGGTTAATATCAGTTTGGGGACAGTCAGCTGCAGGGAAGGGTTAATATCAGTTTGGGGACAGTCAGCGGCAGGGAAAGGGTTAATATCAGTTTGGGGACAGTCAGCGGCAGGGAAAGGGTTAATATCAGTTTGGGGACAGTCAGCTGCAGGGAAGGGTTAATATCAGTTTGGGGACAGTCAGCGGCAGAGAAAGGGTTAATGCCAGTTTGGGGACAGTCAGCGGCAGGGAAAGGGTTAATATCAGTTTGGGGACAGTCAGCAGCAGGGAAAGGGTTAATATCACTTTGGGGACAGTCAGCAGCAGGGAAAGGGTTAATATCAGTTTGGGGACAGTCAGCAGCAGGGAAAGGGTTAATATCAGTTTGGGGACAGTCAGCAGCAGGGAAAGGGTTAATATCAGTTTGGGGACAGTCAGCAGCAGGGAAGGGTTAATGTCAGTTTGGGGACAGTCAGCGGCAGGGAAAGGGTTAATGTCAGTTTGGGGACAGTCAGCGGCAGGGAAGGGTTAATATCAGTTTGGGGACAGTCAGCGGCAGGGAAAGGGTTAATGTCAGTTTGGGGGACAGTCAGCGGCAGGGAAAGGGTTAATGTCAGTTTGGGGGACAGTCAGCGGCAGGGAAAGGGTTAATATCAGTTTGGGGGACAGTCAGCGGCAGGGAAAGGGTTAATATCAGTTTGGGGACAGTCAGCAGCAGGGAAGGGTTAATATCAGTTTGGGGGACAGTCAGCGGCAGGGAAAGGGTTAATATCAGTTTGGGGACAGTGAGCGGCAGAGAAAGGGTTAATGTCAGTTTGGGGGACAGTCAGCGGCAGGAAAAGGGTTAATATCAGTTTGGGGGACAGTCAGTGGCAGGGAAGGTGTTAATATCAGTTTGGGGACAGTCAGCGGCAGGGAAAGGGTTAATATCAGTTTGGGGACAGTCAGCGGCAGGGAAAGGGTTAATGTCAGTTTGGGGGACAGTCAGCGGCAGGGAAAGGGTTAATGTCAGTTTGGGGGGACAGTCAGCGGCAGGGAAAGGGTTAATGTCAGTTTGGAGGGACAGTCCGCGGCAGGGAAAGGGTTAATATCAGTTTGGGGGGACAGTCCGCGACAGGGAAAGGGTTAATAGCAGCAAATGGGCGTCAGTGACTCTCAGAAACTCAGAGTGTGAGCTGCGGAGTTGCTGAACTACATGATTGAACCCAGGGAGCGGCCACAGACACAGCTCTATAATTGTGATGATGGGAGGGGCCTATTGGGAGAAGGGGTTAAAAAACCTGTTTATTTGTTATTTATTGGGCTCAGGAGTTTAATTCTCTCCTATTGACTCGCCGGCGGGAAACTCTACGGAAACCCCTAGCGCCCCCCGGTGGGTTGGAAACCAATCATTAGGGTTGAGGAGACTCATACAGATACACGCAAGGGATTCTGGGAATTCTAAACCCCTAAAAGAAAATACCATTTCCATGGGTTTACCCTATAGGCTAAAGCTCCCCCACGGGGTTAAAGCAGCAGCCGGGGTAACAGCTGATCCCATTCCCAACTACAGACGGTTCTGCCCTTCTTGGGGCCCCTCAGTGTAGCACAGGGGTTCCTGATTGGCTTAGGGAGAGCCGGGGGCGGGGACTCACAGACAAGCTAAAAGGGCTGAGGAGACCCCTCATACATCCCGTCTGTTGCTATAAACCCAGTGGGGGAGCTTTAGCCTATAGGGTTAACTTTTTATATCAACTTTTTTAACAGTTTGTTTGGAATTCACTCCCAGAATTCCTTTTGTTTATGAAACATAGAGGAGCATTTGCGGCAATGTCGCGATATGAGGAGCGGTTAGTACACTGTGTAATACTGAGAGTGACCAGTAGATGGCGCTGCCCGGCTGCACTACTAATGGGCTGCGCCTGCGCGGTGACACAGAAAGAGGAATCCTGGGAAACGAGCCCTTCCGGGCGCACTGACTGATGGGAAATAACTGTGTTTGGTCTCATCTGGTACAATCTGCGGGGAGGAACGTGATTGGATAATTAAGGCAGGGGGCGGGGTGAGGCAAAGGGTTTGGATCTGGTACTGGCGGAAGTGCTGAATGAGCGCATTGGGGGCGGGGTGAGGCAAAGGGTTTGTATCTGGTACTGGCGGAAGTGCTGATTGAGAGCAAGGTGGGGGCGGGGTGAGGCAAAGGGTTTGTATCAGGTACTGGCGGAAGTGCTGAATGAGAGCAAGGTGGGGGCGGGGTGAGGCAAAGGGTTTGTATCAGGTACTGGCGGAAGTGCTGAATGAGCGCATTGGGGGCGGGGTGAGGCAAAGGGTTTGTATCAGGTACTGGCGGAAGTGCTGAATGAGCGCATTGGGGGCGGGGTGAGGCAAAGGGTTTGTATCAGGTACTGGCGGAAGTGCTGAATGAGCGCATTGGGGGCGGGGTGAGGCAAAGGGTTTGTATCTGGTACTGGCGGAAGTGCTGAATGAGCGCATTGGGGGCGGGGTGAGGCAAAGGGTTTGTATCAGGTACTGGCGGAAGTGCTGAATGAGCGCATTGGGGGCGGGGTGAGGCAAAGGGTCTGTATCTGGTACTGGCGGAAGTGCTGAATGAGCGCATTGGGGGCGGGGTGAGGCAAAGGGTTTGTATCTGGTACTGGCGGAAGTGCTGAATGAGCGCATTGGGGGCGGGGTGAGGCAAAGGGTCTGTATCTGGTACTGGCGGAAGTGCTGAATGAGCGCATTGGGGGCGGGGTGAGGCAAAGGGTCTGTATCTGGTACTGGCGGAAGTGCTGAATGAGCGCATGGGGGGGGGGGGTGAGGCAAAGGGTTTGTATCTGGTACTGGCGGAAGTGCTGAATGAGCGCATGGGGGGGGGCGGGGTGAGGCAAAGGGTTTGTATCTGGTACTGGCGGAAGTGCTGATTGAGAGCAAGGTGGGGGGGGGGGGTGAGGCAAAGGGTTTGTATCTGGTACTGGCGGAAGTGCTGAATGAGCGCATTGGGGGCGGGGTGAGGCAAAGGGTCTGTATCTGGTACTGGCGGAAGTGCTGAATGAGAGCAAGGTGGGGGCGGGGTGAGGCAAAGGGTTTGTATCTGGTACTGGCGGAAGTGCTGAATGAGAGCAAGGTGGGGGGCGGGGTGAGGCAAAGGGTTTGTATCTGGTACTGGCGGAAGTGCTGAATGAGCGCATGGGGGGGGGGCGGGGTGAGGCAAAGGGTTTGTATCTGGTACTGGCGGAAGTGCTGATTGAGAGCAAGGTGGGGGGGGGCGGGGTGAGGCAAAGGGTTTGTATCTGGTACTGGCGGAAGTGCTGAATGAGCGCATGGGGGGGGGCGGGGTGAGGCAAAGGGTTTGTATCTGGTACTGGCGGAAGTGCTGAATGAGCGCATGGGGGGGGGGCGGGGTGAGGCAAAGGGTTTGTATCTGGTACTGGCGGAAGTGCTGATTGAGAGCAAGGTGGGGGGCGGGGTGAGGCAAAGGGTTTGTATCTGGTACTGGCGGAAGTGCTGAATGAGCGCATGGGGGGGGGCGGGGTGAGGCAAAGGGTTTGTATCTGGTACTGGCGGAAGTGCTGAATGAGAGCAAGGTGGGGGCGGGGTGAGGCAAAGGGTTTGTATCTGGTACTGGCGGAAGTGCTGAATGAGCGCATGGGGGGGGGCGGGGTGAGGCAAAGGGTTTGTATCTGGTACTGGCGGAAGTGCTGATTGAGAGCAAGGTGGAGGGGGCGGGGTGAGGCAAAGGGTTTGTATCAGGTACTGGCGGAAGTGCTGAATGAGCGCATTGGGGGCGGGGTGAGGCAAAGGGTTTGTATCAGGTACTGGCGGAAGTGCTGAATGAGCGCATTGGGGGCGGGGTGAGGCAAAGGGTTTGTATCAGGTACTGGCGGAAGTGCTGATTGAGAGCAAGGTGGGGGGGGCGGGGTGAGGCAAAGGGTTTGTATCAGGTACTGGCGGAAGTGCTGAATGAGAGCAAGGTGGGG
This sequence comes from Xenopus tropicalis, assembly GCF_000004195.4. Classification (NCBI taxonomy): domain Eukaryota; kingdom Metazoa; phylum Chordata; class Amphibia; order Anura; family Pipidae; genus Xenopus; species Xenopus tropicalis. Next base: position 1,119,428 of record NC_030678.2, read on the forward strand.
GCGGGGTGAGGCAAAGGGTTTGTATCTGGTACTGGCGGAAGTGCTGAATGAGCGCATTGGGGGCGGGGTGAGGCAAAGGGTTTGTATCTGGTACTGGCGGAAGTGCTGATTGAGAGCAAGGTGGGGGGGGGGGTGAGGCAAAGGGTTTGTATCTGGTACTGGCGGAAGTGCTGAATGAGCGCATGGGGGGGGGGGGGGGTGAGGCAAAGGGTTTGTATCTGGTACTGGCGGAAGTGCTGATTGAGAGCAAGGTGGGGGGGGCGGGGTGAGGCAAAGGGTTTGTATCTGGTACTGGCGGAAGTGCTGATTGAGAGCAAGGTGGGGGGGGCGGGGTGAGGCAAAGGGTTTGTATCTGGTACTGGCGGAAGTGCTGATTGAGAGCAAGGTGGGGGGGGGGGGGGTGAGGCAAAGGGTTTGTATCTGGTACTGGCGGAAGTGCTGATTGAGAGCAAGGTGGGGGGGGCGGGGTGAGGCAAAGGGTTTGTATCTGGTACTGGCGGAAGTGCTGAATGAGCGCATTGGGGGCGGGGTGAGGCAAAGGGTTTGTATCTGGTACTGGCGGAAGTGCTGAATGAGAGCAAGGTGGGGGCGGGGTGAGGCAAAGGGTTTGTATCTGGTACTGGCGGAAGTGCTGAATGAGAGCAAGGTGGGGGCGGGGTGAGGCAAAGGGTTTGTATCTGGTACTGGCGGAAGTGCTGAATGAGAGCAAGGTGGGGGGGCGGGGGTGAGGCAAAGGGTTTGTATCTGGTACTGGCGGAAGTGCTGAATGAGAGCAAGGTGGGGGGGGGCGGGGTGAGGCAAAGGGTTTGTATCTGGTACTGGCGGAAGTGCTGAATGAGCGCATTGGGGGCGGGGTGAGGCAAAGGGTTTGTATCTGGTACTGGCGGAAGTGCTGAATGAGAGCAAGGTGGGGGCGGGGTGAGGCAAAGGGTTTGTATCTGGTACTGGCGGAAGTGCTGAATGAGAGCAAGGTGGGGGCGGGGTGAGGCAAAGGGTTTGTATCTGGTACTGGCGGAAGTGCTGATTGAGAGCAAGGTGGGGGGGGGCGGGGTGAGGCAAAGGGTTTGTATCTGGTACTGGCGGAAGTGCTGATTGAGAGCAAGGTGGGGGGGGCGGGGTGAGGCAAAGGGTTTGTATCTGGTACTGGCGGAAGTGCTGAATGAGCGCATTGGGGGCGGGGTGAGGCAAAGGGTTTGTATCTGGTACTGGCGGAAGTGCTGAATGAGCGCATTGGGGGCGGGGTGAGGCAAAGGGTTTGTATCTGGTACTGGCGGAAGTGCTGAATGAGAGCAAGGTGGGGGCGGGGTGAGGCAAAGGGTTTGTATCTGGTACTGGCGGAAGTGCTGAATGAGAGCAAGGTGGGGGGGGCGGGGTGAGGCAAAGGGTTTGTATCTGGTACTGGCGGAAGTGCTGAATGAGCGCATTGGGGGCGGGGTGAGGCAAAGGGTTTGTATCTGGTACTGGCGGAAGTGCTGAATGAGCGCATTGGGGGCGGGGTGAGGCAAAGGGTTTGTATCTGGTACTGGCGGAAGTGCTGAATGAGAGCAAGGTGGGGGCGGGGTGAGGCAAAGGGTTTGTATCTGGTACTGGCGGAAGTGCTGAATGAGAGCAAGGTGGGGGCGGGGTGAGGCAAAGGGTTTGTATCTGGTACTGGCGGAAGTGCTGAATGAGCGCATGGGGGGGGGGGGCGGGGTGAGGCAAAGGGTTTGTATCTGGTACTGGCGGAAGTGCTGAATGAGCGCATGGGGGGGGCGGGGTGAGGCAAAGGGTTTGTATCTGGTACTGGCGGAAGTGCTGATTGAGAGCAAGGTGGGGGGGGCGGGGTGAGGCAAAGGGTTTGTATCTGGTACTGGCGGAAGTGCTGATTGAGCGCAAGGTGGAGGGCGGGGTGAGGCAAAGGGTTTGTATCTGGTACTGGCGGAAGTGCTGAATGAGCGCATTGGGGGCGGGGTGAGGCAAAGGGTTTGTATCTGGTACTGGCGGAAGTGCTGAATGAGCGCATTGGGGGCGGGGTGAGGCAAAGGGTTTGTATCTGGTACTGGCGGAAGTGCTGAATGAGAGCAAGGTGGGGGCGGGGTGAGGCAAAGGGTTTGTATCTGGTACTGGCGGAAGTGCTGAATGAGCGCATGGGGGGGGGCGGGGTGAGGCAAAGGGTTTGTATCTGGTACTGGCGGAAGTGCTGAATGAGCGCATGGGGGGGGCGGGGTGAGGCAAAGGGTTTGTATCTGGTACTGGCGGAAGTGCTGATTGAGAGCAAGGTGGGGGGGGGGGGGTGAGGCAAAGGGTTTGTATCTGGTACTGGCGGAAGTGCTGAATGAGCGCATGGGGGGGGCGGGGTGAGGCAAAGGGTTTGTATCTGGTACTGGCGGAAGTGCTGAATGAGCGCATGGGGGGGGGCGGGGTGAGGCAAAGGGTTTGTATCTGGTACTGGCGGAAGTGCTGATTGAGAGCAAGGTGGGGGGGGGGGGGGTGAGGCAAAGGAGAATTGAACCCAAGATTACTGAGGTCGGAATCCAAGTAAGGGTTAATGCAGTGTCGTTGCAGGGGGGCTGTGGGCGTGGCACAGCGATATGGGCGGGGATAAGGAATAGTTATATTATTAGGGGGACAGTCCCGGGCACAAATACTGTAACTAGAGGGGTTTCCCGGAATTCTGCCCCTAAATGTCTGAATAAAGGGGGCAATTTATTTTTTTGATATTTTCCCATTTTATATATTGAGAAACGTTTGTCTCACTACGCACAGTTGCCCCGTTACACACGGTTACGCCGGGTGTGGGCTCCCCCCAGTGGTTGCCATGGGAGATGCAGCCTATAAAGATGGGTATTGCCCCCAGGTCTCCGCCCCTTTCTGAGGGAGGAGCCACAGGTGGATGTGCAGCTGCATTAAATGCCTGTTAGTGGCGCTGCCCTGTGTTGGTGCCAATGGGCCCTGGGGGGTGAGGGGGGGCCCTGGGGGGCCCTGGGGGGGTGTGGGGGTCCCACATTTAAGAGCACAGGGACCTGATTGTGGGTTTGGCCCAAGAGCTGACAATCTGTAGGTTCCTAGTTGCCAGGGATGCTGCCTGGGCCCAGGGAGACTCCTACCTTCAGGCTGTCGCTATGGATCCCGGCGTTGGAGATGCAGTGGAACCGGGAGTCCCTGTTACTGATATCGGAGGTCACTTCCAACAGGATCTTCTGCACCTCTTCCACCATCCTGGCAACTCTGCGGTGCCGCCCATCCTCCTGCCGGGGCAAGCAGCGGGGTTAGGGGGGCACCAAGCAGGGGGCTATTAAGCACAGCATGGGGCCCAGGAACTAGGGGTGCTCCTGCCGGGGGCAAGCGGCGGGGTTAGGGGGGCACCAAGCAGGGGGCTATTAAGCACAGCATGGGGCCTGGGAACTAGGGGTGCTCCTGCCGGGCAAGCAGGGGGCTATTAAGCACAGCATGGGGCCCAGGAACTAGGGGTGCTCCTGCCGGGGCAAGCAGCGGGGTTAGGGGGGCACCAAGCAGGGGGCTATTAAGCACAGCATGGGGCCCAGGAACTAGGGGTGCTCCTGCCGGGGCAAGCAGCGGGGTGAGTTGGGCACCAAGCAGGGGGCTATTAAGCACAGCATGGGGCCCAGGAACTAGGGGTGCTCCTGCCGGGGCAAGCAGCGGGGTTAGGGGGGCACCAAGCAGGGGGCTATTAAGCACAGCATGGGGCCTGGGAACTAGGGGTGCTCCTGCCGGGGCAAGCAGCGGGGTTAGGGGGGCACCAAGCATGGGGCTATTAAGCACAGCATGGGGCCCAGGAACTAGGGGTGCTCCTGCCGGGGCAAGCAGCGGGGTGAGGGGGGCACCAAGCAGGGGGCTATTAAGCACAGCATGGGGCCCAGGAACTAGGGGTGCTCCTGCCGGGGCAAGCAGCGGGGTTAGGGGGGCACCAAGCAGGGGGCTATTAAGCACAGCATGGGGCCTGGGAACTAGGGGTGCTCCTGCCGGGGGCAAGCGGCGGGGTTAGGGGGGCACCAAGCTGGGGGCTATTAAGCACAGCATGGGGCCTGGGAACTAGGGGTGCTCCTGCCAGGGGCAAGCGGCGGGGTTAGGGGGGCACCAAGCAGGGGGCTATTAAGCACAGCATGGGGCCTGGGAACTAGGGGTGCTCCTGCCGGGGCAAGCAGCGGGGTTAGGGGGGCACCAAGCAGGGGGCTATTAAGCACAGCATGGGGCCTGGGAACTAGGGGTGCTCCTGCCGGGGCAAGCAGCGGGGTTAGGGGGGCACCAAGCAGGGGGCTATTAAGCACAGCATGGGGCCTGGGAACTAGGGGTGCTCCTGCAGGGGGCGCAGTTGGAGGCAGGCAGAGTGGGGCAAGTAAGGAACCAGAGGCAACTTCATCTAAGCTGAACTTTCCCTTTAATCTATCTCTTGGGTTTAGGGGGGGTAAATAAGGAACTACCCCTGCCCCCTCCTTTCAGCCCTAGTTCTGTCCATTTATTGCCCCTTCCTGCAGCTCTGGGCCCAAATCAGTGCATTAAGCAGAGGGAAAGGTTAAAGGGTTATGGGGGGTCTCCAATATTGGGGTACCATGCTCCCCCACTCCCCCCCAGCATGGGGCTGAGAACTTGGCTCCTGGGGCAGTTTCCCATGGTAATGGGAGGGGGGGAGTAAGGTTGCTCCAGGCTTTCTGCCTACTAACTACCACCCCCTGCTGGCAAGTATGGGGCAATACAGCAGGATCGGGCAATAAAGCCCCGACTGGGGCCCTAAATAATAAGAGAGCCATAAAGGGCCATTTAGTAACAGAAGTGCACTGAGGGGCCCCCACACATACTTGGGGTGTAAGTGCCCCCCCCTTTAGCCTGTTTTGATGAATTGGATGCCACTCCCTGTGTGGCCACTAGGGGGCCCTGCAGGCAAGTTGGGTGTAATTCCAGGGGCCCCATTGAGGCTACACGCCATTGGGGCACAGTATTCAGGGAATCAATATCTGATCCAATGGGCAGGAAGGGCCACAAGCTGTGAGACAAGTGACCAGCAGGGGGCGGTGCCAGTGAAGCTGATGTGGGGCAGATACAGGGGGCAGATAGAGATGGGGGGGAAGTGTTACCGTGTGGAGCAGGAAGTGATGCACATCCTCAGCCGTTACTCCCTTCATCTTCCCCGGTGAGCCCCCAAATGTGACTGTGTCCCCAGTCTGCAAATACAGCAGCCCCAATAAATCCATAAGCCACACCCCTGCGGTACCCCCCACCCCCTATTGGATAAACCCCCCCCCGTACAACACTGACACCCCAAGTTATCACTCACTTCCCTTGGTACCCATGAGCCTCTCTGCTTCCATTCAGTCATGTGACTCAGCCCTGTCTGTAATGAGTCTTCTATTAGCTTGTCCCCCTTATACCGCCCTGCAGCCTGGGGGCCACTTAGTGCTGTCTGCACTCACACTCACACTCAGCCTGCCCTCTTTCCTCTCTACTCACACTCAGCCTGCCCTCTTTACTCACACTCAGCCTGCCCTCTTTCCTCTCTACTCACACTCAGCCTGCCCTCTTTACTCACACTCAGCCTGCCCTCTTTACTCACACTCAGCCTGCCCTCTTTACTCACACTCAGCCTGCCCTCTTTCCTCTCCACTCACACTCACACTCAGCCTGCTCTCTTTCCTCTCTACTCACACTCAGCCTGCCCTCTTTCCTCTCTACTCACACTCAGCCTGCCCTCTTTCCTCTCTACTCACACTCAGCCTGCCCTCTTTACTCACACTCAGCCTGCCCTCTTTCCTCTGCACTCACACTCAGCCTGCCCTCTTTCCTCTCTACTCACACTCACCCTGCCCTTCCTGCACTCACACTCAGCCTGCCCTCTTTCCTCTCTACTCACACTCAGCCTGCCCTCTTTCCTCTCTACTCACACTCAGCCTGCCCTCCCTGCACTCACACTCAGCCTGCCCTCCCTGCACTCACACTCAGCCTGCACTCACTCAGCCTGCCCTCTCTCCTCTGCACTCACACTCAGGCTGCCCTCCCTGCACTCACACTCAGCCTGCCCTCCCACTCAGGCTGCTGTGCCCACTAGGTGCCAGTCGGTGTCTGACCTGTGAGTGGCCCCGGGGCCCCTGGGTGCTGTGGGGCAGGAGGTCCCTCTCTCTCTCGCTGGAGCCGGTGAGTCCGGGCGCTGGTTCTGCCCCAGAGCTGATTTATTCTCTGCTCCAAACTTTACTGTAAACAGAGAACAATTGGATTGTCTGAGCGGCTGATTGGCAGCAGGGCCCCCCCCCCCCCCAACCAACCCAATCCTGCCCCCCCCCCAACCCAATCCTGCCCCAACCGCCAATCAATCTGCTGTATTGAGCTGTGTTTCCACTAAACACACAGAACAACAGTCTCACAGAGACAGTCTGACAGGGACAGTCTCACAGGGACAGACACAGAGACAGTCTCACAGGGACAGACACAGAGAGACAGACTTGTCAGGGACAGACATAGAGAGACAGACATGGACAGACACAGAGAGACAGTCTCACAGGGACAGACACAGAGAGACAGTCTCACAGGGACAGACATAGAGAGACAGACAGGGACAGACACAGAGAGACAGTCTCACAGGGACAGACACAGAGAGACAGACTTGTCAGGGACAGACAGGGACAGACACAGAGAGACAGTCTCACAGGGACAGACATAGAGAGACAGACAGGGACAGACACAGAGAGACAGTCTCACAGGGACAGACATAGAGAGACAGACAGGGACAGACACAGAGAGACAGTCTCACAGGGACAGACACAGAGAGACAGACTTGTCAGGGACAGACAGGGACAGACACAGAGAGACAGTCTCACAGGGACAGACATAGAGAGACAGACAGGGACAGACACAGAGAGACAGTCTCACAGGGACAGACATAGAGAGACAGACAGGGACAGACACAGAGAGACAGACAGACAGGGACAGACATAGAGAGACAGACAGGGACAGACACAGAGAGACAGACAGACAGGGACAGACATAGAGAGACAGACAGGGACAGACACAGAGAGACAGGGACAGACATAGAGAGACAGACAGGGACAGACACAGAGAGACAGACAGACAGGGACAGACATAGAGAGACAGACAGGGACAGACACAGAGAGACAGACAGACAGGGACAGACATAGAGAGACAGACAGGGACAGACACAGAGAGACAGACAGACAGGGGCCCCTAGAAGTTGGGGATAAGTCGGGGTATTGAGGTGTTTCTCAGCGCCCCACTGGGCCCCCAATACCCTCAGTACCAATAGGGGTTATTATTTACCCCCCCCCCCCCCCCCCGTGGGTTTGGGAGCAGGTGAGTCTAATTGATTCCACTCAGCTTCTGTTTGTACCTGACACAACTACCCCCCCCCCCCCGGGGCTTTTGCTTTATTGCCCCACCCTGTTGTGCCTGAGCTTCTGTACATCAGCGTGTGTGCGGCAGCGCGGTACTGACCGGCCCAACTGGTACTTACTGACCCTCGGTACCGGGGCCCCGTGGGTATTAGGGCCCAACCAGGGAAGAGGAGGCCCATTGGCCGGGCACATACAGGGGGGCCCCAGCTGGGATCACAGTTATGTTCAGTGGGGGCTGATTTGGGGCAAATACCTGTAACCACGAGTTGTGCCTTGGGGGTCACAGTGCCCGGCCCCTGAATGGGCACACCCTGAGTCCTAAGCTCCGCCTTCTGCAGGGCATTTCCATGGCTGACTGCCCCAATGGGGTAACAAGGATCATCCCCCGGGCCCCTTACTGGCATGTTGGCTCCATAACTGGGTGTGATTGGCTTATTGTACTGTAACCCAAACTGTGGCCCCCAGAACCCCACTGGCAGCCAAGATGGGGGGGCCCAGTATATCCACAAACCCAATGTGACACCGGCGCCGACTGTCCCACTTTAACTTTGCCCACAGCAATGAGATCGATTGGTTCCCTTGTAGCCCCGCCTCCCCGATGCCCACTGACCTCATTCTGCCCACAGCCCCCACTCTGCACTGGGTCATGTGACTGGCACGTCCCCCCCAGTAAAGCTTCCCCTCCCCTATTGGCAGATTTATTTAATGACACAAATTGGGGGCTGCGGCTGAACTACACCCTGTGTACCACTCACACTCAAACACACACTCACACTCAAACACACACTCACACTCAAACACACACTCACACTCGCGGAGCAATCAGAGCTGCAATAAAGACAAACAACTCATCTACCAATTGGTAGAAAATGAAAGCAAAGAGCCGATTGGTTGCTATGGGAAACTAGGCCAGTTAAATTTAGCAGCCATTAAATGAGCCCCACTGCATCCTGGGAGAAGCTTCTTTCCCTACACTCACTCCGCGCACAGGCCAGGGGGTCCTATTGTAAGGCTGCTGTGTCCCCGATATACAGGTGTGCTGGCCCCGGAGTGAGGGTAGGCGGTGCCAATATAATGAAAGAGTAGTGGATGCATGGAAGTCATTCCCAGCTAAAGTAATGGACACAATTATCAGAATACAAAGGGTTAATGTGTACCTGAGGATAAAGTGCCCTATTATAGGCTTGGGCAGCGCTGCCCCGCACTGAGGGCCCGGCCCAGAATTAGCGGCTTGGTTCTGAGAAAGTTGCTTTGTGCTGGAATGTTCCCTTGGTCCGACCCACAAGCCCCGCCTGAGCCGGACTGTTCTGTTGGGCTGACCCGCTGACCCACAAGCCCCACCTGAGCCGGACTGTTCTGTTGGGCCAACCCGCTGACCCACAAGCCCCACCTGAGCCGGACTGTTCTGTTGGGCCGACCCACAAGCCCCACCTGAGCCGGACTATTCTGTTGGTCCGACCCACAAGCTCCGCCTGAGCCGGACTGTTCTGTTGGTCCGACCCACAAGCCCCACCTGAGCCGGACTATTCTGTTGGTCCGACCCACAAGCTCCGCCTGAGCCGGACTGTTCTGTTGGTCCGACCCACAAGCCCCACCTGAGCCGGACTATTCTGTTGGTCCGACCCACAAGCTCCGCCTGAGCCGGACTGTTCTGTCAGACCCCCATGGGGTATTCAGTAAATCATAAAAACAGTTTACAGATTATTACAAACTGCCATTTTATTATTCTGACCCCCCCACAATAAAGACCCCCCAACTCCCATTCACTATTATTTCCCTGAGCTGAGCGACATCTCTAAGGGCCGGCCCCAAACTGGGCCCGAGATACCGCCATGTGATCCGACTGTGCCCGGCCAAGCCCCGCCCCCAGGGCAGCCTAGTGACCTATAAGTGACTCCGTTCTAGTATATTCGGGGGCCCCGGATGAGCTATGGGGCTGGAACATGAGGCACCTGAACCCCCAAAGTGTTCTGTGCCCCCCCAGATGTAACTGTGCAGCCTTCCCTGCCCGCAGGAGCAGCTGCCCCCCATTAATATTGCGTGTGCCCTTGGCCCTATAACCCCCCCAATATAAAGCACAAATACTTGTCTATTGCACTTCTGCCCCCCCTTCACATAAAGGCTGCTGAGCAGTGGGTGGAGCTACTCCACCCACTCGCCCCCCGTCTCCAGCTCTTGCCCTTTCCATTCGTAACAGCCCCCCGGGACACTGATCTTGCCCAAAGTGTGCCTCCTGCCCCAGGGCACCATGGGATGCGCTTCCAGTAACGCCAGTGCCCACGTGCCTGCACAGCTGCAGATGGGTGCCCAAGTTGCCCAAAGGTGGCACCCTGTATGGCACCCCCACTCCTGAGAGTCAGATCAGAGCTTGGCACTCCCTCACTGCATCAAGCTCCTCCTCTTCATCTTCCTCACTGCTCCCATTGGTGAAGGCCCCAAGCTCCGCCTGCATACAGAAAGCAACACAATGGATTGAATGGCACCCTGACTGGGGTAGAAAGTTATTGCCCAAACTAGACCAATGACTAGGGGTTGTTTCCCTGGCCAATAGGATAAGAAACAGGAAGAAGCCCCACCCCAGAGTACCCTTTTTATCCCCACCCCTGATCAACTGACCAATCGTACCTGCGGCCGGTGCAGCATCGCCTCCCCATCCGGCTCCAGGCGTCGGTACGGGGCCCCGCGCAGGTCTGCCAGGGTCTCGGGGAGGGGGGCACTGAGGGTTTCTGGGAGCAGGAGGCTCAGGAGCCCGGCGGAGACACCGGCAGCACCGAACACGATGAATGGGAGAGCCCAGTGGGCAAATCGCTAGGGGCAATAAAGCTACAGTAAATACCCCTGCATGTTACCCTATATCCTATACACTCCCACCTACACAGGGCTATACCCAGAGCAGCTGCTCATAAGAGCTTGCAATCTAACACAAGGGAATAATGGCCCCACTCACAACCCACCACAGACCTGTCACCTCTACCTGCAGCCAATGGCTCGGCTTCCTCAGGACTCAGGGTGGGGCTTATTCTGCTGCAGTACTAGCAGGTGGGATCTCTGAGCTATACCCCACCCACTGCGCTTAGAATTAGCCCCGCCTCCTGGCACTATGCAGAGTACAGAGAATGCTCCGTGCAGGCAGAGAGCCAGCGGTATCCCTTGCTCTGAGAATGCAGGTACCACTATTGCCCCCCATGAAAAGACTCCTCAGGGGCAATAAACCCTCCAGGTACCAATGTCGGACCCCCAATCTGTATGTAGAGATGGAATGAACGTACCAGCGCCGGGATGAAGGGGGCAATGATTCCCCCAATCCGAGAGAACATGGAGCAGACGCCCATCCCCAGGTTCCTGCAAGGGAGAAACTTAAGTCGGAATGTGCTGCCCCCCTGACAGTGTATATACCCCTGGGGGGGGGGGAGGAGGGGGGGCAGGGGTATTACCCCTAATAAACAGGGTGGGGGGTAACAGTACCTGACACAGGTGGGGGGGGGTACCTGACACGAGGGGGAGGGGGGTACCTGACACCGGTGGGGGGGGGGGGTACCTGACACCGGTGGGGGGGGTACCTGACACAGGTGGGGGGGGGGTACCTGACACCGGGGGGGGTAACAGTACCTGACACAGGTGGGGTACAGCTCCGAGCTGTATATATAGACAATGTTGAAGGCGGCGCTGATGTTCAGCTTCCCCAGGAGAGACAGGGTCTGGCTGTTCAGCACCGAGAGGGGCCCCGAACCTGGGAGAGAGAACTGCTCGTTACCCACAATCCTTCACAAAGAGCCAGGGGGGGTGGCAAGGAAAGCCAGGGGGTCAGTCATATTCATTACCCACAATCCCTTATGTCATTAAATCTCAAACCCAGAGACAGATTTTACCTGTTTTTCCAGGAACCAACATAATGAGCAGACAGGCTCCTCCCCCGACGCACAGGAACCCGGCCAGAGACCCCCGGCGGCCAACTCTGAGAGACATGGGGCGGGGCTGTTATTATAGGCAGGCTCTTATATCCCCACCCCCTGTCCCTCCCCGCCCTCTTATATCCCCACCCCCTGTCCCTCCCCGCCCTCTTATATCCCCACCCCCTGTCCCTCCCCGCCCTCTTATATCCCCACCCCCCTGTCCCTCCCCGCCCTCTTATATCCCCACCCCCCTGTCCCTCCCCGCCCTCTTATATCCCCACCCCCTGCTCCTCCCCGCCCTCTTATATCCCCACCCCCTGCCCCTCCCCGCCCTCTTATATCCCCACCCCCTGTCCCTCCCCGCCCTCTTATATCCCCACCCCCTGTCCCTCCCCGCCCTCTTATATCCCCACCCCATTTCCCTCCCCGCCCTCTTATATCCCCACCCCTGTCCCTCCCCGCCCTCTTATATCCCCACCCCCTGTCCCTCCCCGCCCTCTTATATCCCCACCCCGTCCCTCCCCGCCCTCTTATATCCCCACCCCCCTGTCCCTCCCCGCCCTCTTATATCCCCACCCCCTGTCCCTCCCCGCCCTCTTATATCCCACCCCATTTCCCTCCCCGCCCTCTTATATCCCCACCCCCTGTCCCTCCCCGCCCTCTTATATCCCCACCCCCTGTCCCTCCCCGCCCTCTTATATCCCCACCCCGTCCCTCCCCGCCCTCTTATATCCCCACCCCCTGTCCCTCCCCGCCCTCTTATATCCCCACCCACAGCCACTCACCTTTTGTGGTTGATGAGGTACATACACAGGGGGTAGGCAGGGAGTTCGGCCAGGCCGGACAGCGCCAGATTCAGGTAGATGTCCCCTCCCAGGTCCCCAGAGCTGAGTGTGAGCCCATAATACACCAGGCTGCACACAAACCTGCACCATGGGGAATGCAGAGTCAGAGGCTGCAGCAGAGGATTCTGGGATACCTCACCCTGACAAAGGGGATTCTGGGATATCTAACCCTGACAAAGGGGATTCTGGGATATCTAACCCTGACAAAGGGGATTCTGGGATACCTCACCCTGACAAAGGGGATTCTGGGATATCTAACCCTGACAAAGGGGATTCTGGGATACCTCACCCCGACAAAGGGGATTCTGGGATATCTAACCCCGACAAAGAGGATTCTGGGATATCTAACCCCGACAAAGGGGATTCTGGGATATCTAACCCCGACAAAGGGGATTCTGGGATATCTAACCCCGACAAAGGGGATTCTGGGATATCTAACCCTGACAAAGGGGATTCTGGGATATCTAACCCTGACAAAGGGGATTCTGGGATATCTAACCCTGACAAAGGGGATTCTGGGATATCTAACCCTGACAAAGGGGATTCTGGGATATCTAACCCTGACAAAGGGGATTCTGGGATATCTAACCCTGACAAAGGGGATTCTGGGATATCTAACCCTGACAAAGGGGATTCTGGGATATCTAACCCTGACAAAGGGGATTCTGGGATATCTAACCCTGACAAAGGGGATTCTGGGATATCTAACCCTGACAAAGGGGATTCTGGGATATCTAACCCTGACAAAGGGGATTCTGGGATACCGCACCCTGAGCAGAACAAGCTTGCTTAGTGGGAGGAGAGGGGTAAATAGGAGGCAAAGGGTAGTTGCCCATTCGGTACCTACCAGACCCACATCATGATGAGTGTGCGCTGGCGCAGGATGGCGTTGCTGTATATGGTGAGGATGTTGGCGCTGTGGGCGGAGTCTTTCTGCCGCGGGCAGAGAGTGAATGAAGTGACCTTCCTGCGGTTCCTGCGCCCCAGAGAGAGTAAGGATTCCTGTGCCTCGCGGAGGCGCCCCTGAGCGTGCAGCCAGCGGGGGGATTCTGGGATACAGCTGTAACCAACATGAGATTCCCGTTATTTCCCCTCCCACTAAGGGGTGTGGCCCCAACACTGACACTCCCACACCGATACTCACAGGGAAAGCGCCAGCACGGCCGCTCCTTGCACATTCACCAGCAGGGCCAGCAGCCTCCATGAGCGGATAAAGTACCCAATCAGGGCAAACTGGGCAATGCCCACAGCAAAGCAGAGGGAACCCAGCGAGCCTGTGAGCACAAAGAGGGGGGGCAGTGTGACACGGGGGCACAGAAGTGCTGAACTACAAACCCCAGTATCTGAGAAGTGGGGGTTCCAGTATCAGCAGCTCTGGGAAGGGACATGGGGTGTCAGGCAGCAAAGGGTTAAAGGCATTGTTCACCTTTTAGTTAACTTTTAGTTTGATGTAGAGACTTATATTCTGAGACAACTTGCAATTGGTCTTCATTTTTTATTATTTTTAGTTTTTCCACTTTTTGTTCAGCAGCTATCTGGTTGCTAGGGTCCAAATTACCTTAGCTACCAGGTAGAGGTTTACGCGAGAGGCTGGTATATGAAGAGGAGAGGGGCCTGAATAGAAAAAGTTATAAAACGTGACAATAAATCTATAGCATCGCGGAGCAATAGTTTTTAGCTGCCGGGGTCAGTGACCCCCATTGGAAAGCTGCAAAGAATAAGGCAAATAATTCAAAAACTATAAAAAATAAATAATGAGGACCAATTGGAAAGTTGCTTACAATAGGCCATTCTGTAACATAGTAAAGTTAAAAACATAAGAGGTGACCCACCCCTTTATGGGGCTGAATGCATTTTTGGGAGATCTGGTAACATGGATTTAACCACAGGCAACAAATCTTATTGTGTACAATTGCCCCTAGGGGTAATATAAAAACTTTGAGGGGGTGCAGCGAATAACAGGACAGGGTAATGGCCTGGGAGGAGCCATGGGAGGATTTAGAGAAGAAGGTGCAGTACCCGCAGCTGCCCAGTAGGAGGCACCAATACATTCATTGAGCAGGACAAAGGCCACGAGCGACATGCCGCCATTCATGACTCCTACGAGAAACCGCGTCAGCAGGAACAGCGGGAATATGGGGGTCAGTGCGTTCATCACGGCAAATACCACCTCCAGGGCCAAACCTGCGGGAACAAGAGACAAACCGGCCAATAGCCTCTCACTGCCAGCCAAGCCACACCCCCCAGAGTGCCAAGTGCCACCCCAGTCCCTGGCGCCTGCGTCTCCCTATAAAGATGCCCACTTGCCCCTTACCCGTCACATACACCGGCTTCCTACCAAACCGGTCCGACAGTTGCCCAAAGCTGATCACCCCGATGAGAACTCCTCCGAAATACACCGAGCTGGACACACTGACCTCGTACGCGGCCCCTCCCACTAGGAACCACTGGGAGACCCAGTGCAATGGGAAGGCAGGAGAGTGAGAGGCGGGTCCCCCAAACTGCAGGAAACCTTGCTGGGGGGGGGCGGGGGGTTACACCATGTATACTGGGGGGTACCAACAGGCGTACCTACCTCTGACACAATGGAGGTAAAGTTTCCATCAAAGACCACATGTCCATGTTCTCCCTCTGCAGGTAATTGGCTCCCATATTGCTTCCCCCGGCTGCCATTGGCTGTAAGGCTGTCATTCATCCAGTGGTATGGGGGGGTGGCCCCCAGTATGGTTATAATGATGGCTTCTGTGGCAGAGTAAAGCTGGGGGCACATTGGTTTGTATGAATAACGTCAGTTCCCAGGGTATCAGCTCCTTCTGCCCCCCCCCCCCATCAGCTCCTTCTGCCCCCCCCCCCATCAGCTCCTTCTGCCCCCCCCCATCAGCTCCTTCTGCCCCCCCATCAGCTCCTTCTGCCCCCCCCCCATCAGCTCCTTCTGCCCCCCCCCCCATCAGCTCCTTCTGCCCCCCCCCCATCAGCTCCTTCTGCCCCCCCCCCATCAGCTCCTTCTGCCCCCCCCCATCAGCTCCTTCTGCCCCCCCCCATCAGCTCCTTCTGCCCCCCCCATCAGCTCCTTCTGCCCCCCCCATCAGCTCCTTCTGCCCCCCCCCATCAGCTCCTTCTGCCCCCCCCATCAGCTCCTTCTGCCCCCCCCATCAGCTCCTTCTGCCCCCCCCATCAGCTCCTTCTGCCCCACCCCCCCCTGCTCTCAGCTCCTTCTGCCCCATCCCCCCACTATCAGCTCATTCTACCCCATCCCCCCCCCACTATCAGCTCATTCTACCCCATCCCCCCCCCACTATCAGCTCATTCTACCCCATCCCCCCCCCACTATCAGCTCATTCTACCCCATCCCCCCCACTATCAGCTCATTCTACCCCATCCCCCCGCTATCAGCTCATTCTACCCCATCCCCCCCACTATCAGCTCATTCTACCCCATCCCCCCCACTATCAGCTCATTCTACCCCATCCCCCCCGCTATCAGCTCATTCTACCCCATCCCCCCCACTATCAGCTCATTCTACCCCATCCCCCCCCGCTATCAGCTCATTCTACCCCATTCCCCCCTACTAACAGCTCTTTCTGCCCCATTCCCCCCCATCAGCTCCTTCTACCCCATCCCCCCCCCCGCTATGAGCTCATTCTGCCCCACCCCCCCATCAACTCCTTCTGCCCCATCCCCCCCCTGCTGCGAGTTGCTTCTGCCCCACCCCGATATCAGCTCCTTCTGGGACACTATATTCCCACTATATACACTGTGCAGACAAGGGGGGGCGCTGAACTTTTACCTCCCCAGTCAGCTGCCCCTTATAATCAGCCCCCCCCCCTGCCCCACATCATGTGACCCCCCCCCTGCCCCACATCATGTGACCCCCCCCCCACTCACCTGCAGCAGTACAGCCAATAGGAAGGAGAGGTAGATCTGATAGATTCCCATTTCCCCCACCAGCTTCAGTGCCCCCTCCACCTCCATCTGTGGGACCCGCCGGCCTGAGCATGGGGTGTCTGTAAGGGAACCGACCAATCATATTATACTGTGCCCAGAACTTGCCCCGCCTGGGGCATTACTGACCCACCCAGGGGTTACAGAGCCAAATACTGGCACAGTGACCAACTGCAATCTGTACCCCCGGGCCGCTCCCACTGGGGCAGAATCCTAGAAGCAGTGTTTGTCCAAAAAGCTGACACTCTAGCAAGGAGGTGGGGCCACTCATACCTGTGATTGGGAGCTGGCCAATCAGAGAGAGACCCCAGGAGAGAGAGTTAGTGATTGGCCAGTTTGGGGCAGATATGAGGGGCACAAACCCGGGAAACAGCAATGACTCAAACACGGAGACCCGCCCACTTATTGGCTACAGCCCCGCCCCTTGGCCCCACCCCCAATGTACCTACCCCATACTCCTATAACTCATCATAATATCTGCCCCTCCAGCCTGTAGCGCTATAGGAACGTACTTACCCCTCGGCTCGGGGTATGGGGGTAGGTACATTCCCCTCCCCCCCACACCTACTAACCGCTAGTTCCTCCGCGCTGTTCCACTACCTACACCCCCAGCCGGTACTTACCTCCCCCGTATCTTCCTGGCAGGTACAGCCCCGCCCACAGGGGGCGTGTCTTTGTTACTTTCTTTGTATACGTTTTTGATTTGTGCAAACCGAGCTACGGGGCGTGGCCAAGGATGTGGGCGGGAAAAAGAGAGCGTAGGAATTTACATCGATCGCGAAAGAGAGGCTTGAACCGCAAGACTATGGTTTGCCGGCTGAGTCAAGTAAATCTACCCGGTGCCCCACCTCAATTGCTCCCCATGGCTACAGTAACGCCTTCCCTCCTACTATATACTCCCCTCAGTATAGTAACCCTTCCCTCTCATCGTACAAACCCCTTCTCTACTACTTCATATCCCAATGTAGTTATTAACCCGTGAGTGGGCGGGACGCATGGGGCGTGAGTGGGCGGGGTGCATGGGAGGGCGGGCACTTGGTCTTAATTTTTTTATTATGTGTAGTTTTTTAATGATATCACTTTTTGTTCAGCAGCTCTGCAGTTTGGAGTTTCAGCAGCTATCTGGTTGCTGGGGCCAAATTATCTTAGCAACCAGGGAGTAATTTGAATGAGAGACTGAAAAATTGATAGGAGAGGACATTAATAGAAAGATAAGGAATAAAAAGTAACAATAAAACTGGAGCCTCACAGAGCAATAGGGTTTGGCTGCCGGGGTCAGTGACCCCCATGTGGAAGCCCAGTCTGGGGGTTTCCCCCCCAACACAATAAAACTGGAGCCTCAGAGCAATAGGGTTTGGCTGCCGGGGTCACTGACCCCCATGTGGAAGCCCAGTCTGGGGGTTTCCCCCCCAACACAATAAAACTGGAGCCTCAGAGCAATAGGGTTTGGCTGCCGGGGTCACTGACCCCCATGTGGAAGCCCAGTCTGGGGGTTTCCCCCCCAACACAATAAAACTGGAGCCTCAGAGCAATAGGGTTTGGCTGCCGGGGTCACTGACCCCCATGTGGAAGCCCAGTCTGGGGGTTTCCCCCCCAACACAATAAAACTGGAGCCTCAGAGCAATAGGGTTTGGCTGCCGGGGTCAGTGACCCCCATGTGGAAGCCCATTCTGGGGGTTTCCCCCCCAACACAATAAAACTGGAGCCTCACAGAGCAATAGGGTTTGGCTGCCGGGGTCACTGACCCCCATGTGGAAGCCCAGTCTGGAGGTTTACCCCCCAACACAATAAAACTGGAGCCTCACAGAGCAATAGGGTTTGGCTGCCGGGGTCACTGACCCCCATGTGGAAGCCCAGTCTGGAGGTTTACCCCCCAACACAATAAAACTGGAGCCTCACAGAGCAATAGGGTTTGGCTGCCGGGGTCACTGACCCCCATGTGGAAGCCCAGTCTGGAGGTTTCCCCCCCCAACACAATAAAACTGGAGCCTCACAGAGCAATAGGGTTTGGCTGCCGGGGTCACTGACCCCCATTTGAAAGCTGCAAAGTGTTAGAAAAAGACAGCGAATATTTAAAAAAACTATACAAAATAAATAGTAGAAAAGTTGCTCAGAGTTGGCCATTCTATAACAAACTAAAAGTTAACTTAAAGGTGACCCCGCCCTTTAACTTGTGCCCCTCAGTGGGAGGAGCCTGGGCCAAGCTGCCTATAGGTGAGTGCAAGGTGTCTAATTGATGGATCAGAACAGTGAAACTGACAGTTTGTTTTCCTTTGGGTCTTCAGAGCAAGTAATGACATGTATCCTGTTATTGGTTCCAGTCCCACCCCCGGGAACTCCTCCTTATCTGTAAGCCCCGGGCACAGGCAGCAGCTGGGGGAGGGGCCTATTCTTACTATTATTCTGTGTTTATATGTGCAGCATGGTGCGGAGATTATACATCATTCCCACCAGCCCTGCCCCAGTGAGCTTACACTCTAAGGCCCCTATCCCATTCCCATCAGCCCCTGCCCCAGTGAGCTTACAATCTAAGGTCCCTATCCCATTCCCATCAGTCCCTGCCCCAGTGAGTTTACAATCTAAGGCCAGTATCACATTCCCATCAGCCCCTGCCCCAGTGAGCTTACAATCTAAGGTCCCTATCCCATTCCCATCAGCCCCTGCCCCAGTGAGCTTACAATCTAAGGTCCCTATCCCATTCCCATCAGCCCCTGCCCCAGTAAGCTTACAATCTAAGGTCCCTATCCCATTCCCATCAGTCCCTGCCCCAGTGAGCTTACAATCTAAGGTCCCTATCCCATTCCCATCAGTCCCTGCCCCAGTGAGCTTACAATCTAAGGTCCCTATCACATTCCCATCGGTCCCTGCCCCACTGAGCTTACAATCTAAGGCCCCTATCCCATTCCCATCGGTCCCTGCCCCAGTGAGTTTACAATCTAAGGCCAGTATCACATTCCCATCAGCCCCTGCCCCAGTGAGCTTACAATCTAAGGTCCCTATCCCATTCCCATCAGCCCCTGCCCCAGTGAGCTTACAATCTAAGGTCCCTATCCCATTCCCATCAGTCCCTGCCCCAGTGAGCTTACAATCTAAGGTCCCTATCCCATTCCCATCAGTCCCTGCCCCAGTGAGCTTACACTCTAAGGTCCCTATCCCATTCCCATCAGTCCCTGCCCCAGTGAGCTTACAATCTAAGGTCCCTATCACATTCCCATCAGTCCCTGCCCCAGTGAGCTTACAATCTAAGGTCCCTATCCCATTCCCATCAGTCCCTGCCCCAGTGAGCTTACAGTCTAATGTCCCTATCACATTCCCATCAGTCCCTGCCCCAGTGAGCTTACAATCTAAGGTCCCTATCACATTCCCATCAGTCCCTGCCCCAGTGAGCTTACAATCTAAGGTCCCTATCACATTCCCATCAGTCCCTGCCCCAGTGAGCTTACAATCTAAGGTCCCTATCACATTCCCATCAGCCCCTGCCCCAGTGAGCTTACAATCTAAGGTCCCTATCACATTCCCATCAGCCCCTGCCCCAGTGAGCTTACAATCTAAGGTCCCTATCCCATTCCCATCAGTCCCTGTCCCAGTGAGCTTACAATCTAAGGTCCCTATCACATTCCCATCAGTCCCTGCCCCAGTGAGCTTACAATCTAAGGTCCCTATCCCATTCCCATCAGTCCCTGTCCCAGTGAGCTTACAATCTAAGATCCCTATCACATTCCCATCGGTCCCTGCCCCACTGAGCTTACAATCTAAGGCCCCTATCACATTCCCATCGGTCCCTGCCCCAGTGAGCTTACAGTCTAAGGTCCTTATCCCATTCCCATCAGCCCCTGCCCCAGTGAGCTTACAATCTAAGGTCCCTAGCACATTCCCATCAGCCCCTGCCCCAGTGAGCTTACAATCTAAGGTCCCTATCACATTCCCATCAGTCCCTGCCCCAGTGAGCTTACAATCTAAGGTCCCTATCCCATTCCCATCAGTCCCTGCCCCAGTGAGCTTACAATTGCCATTTAGCCCTTATTATGAATATATTTATACAGCACCATATATGGCAGCACTGGGCAGGGGGTTGGGGCAGAACAAACCCATTACACACAATGGAAGAGGCAGAAACAGCCTTAGTGAGCCCTATAGGGCTACTGTCTATGTACTGTAACCCCTTCTGTGCCAGGGAGAGAGAAGGAACATTATGTCCATGTTTTCCTGGCACTGAGGGGGTTAATCTGGATAAGACCCAGCAAAGCACCGCTCCCCCCCCCTTCAGCCAACATGGCGGCCGGCGAGTGGCATTGGGTGCCAGTGTGAGAGACTCGGGGGCCGCAGCTGTACAGGAGCCCAATGTGACCTTGTTAATCTGTGGGGGGGGGGGCAGAGACCCTGTTATATCTGTAGATTCCGTGTCTGGGGGGGGAATAGGGCTCAGCTGTGCCGAGAGGGCCGGGGGGGCTATTTATTAGTCTGTGCTTGGCCGGGCCCCTCCATCTCTGCGTTCCCTCTAACACTGACAGATGTCACAACCAATTAGGGTCCTTGCGCCGCTCCCACTGGCCAATGGCAAATTCCCATTAGAGGGGCCCCCCATGCCCCCCCCACTATTCCTGAGCTGTGTGGCACCCAAGGGAGGGAGACTCCTCCTGCGCCTCTTCCCCCCCGTCCCTCAGTCACCGGCACCGACCGCACATTCCTCTCACAGGGTCCGACCCGGGTACCACTCTCCTTATCCCCCCCCAGCGCCACAGGGGCCACTGGGTCTCAACCCCCCCCGACCGCTGCTGCCGACCCCGGGAAATGGATTGTGTGATGCTGTGAAGCCCCCAAGGTACCACCGCTGCGCTACAGCCAGGTAAGTGCTCTGTACAGACATGGGGGGCAATTACTGTACGTAGGGTCTGTATACGGGCGAGGGGCAGTACTGTACGTAGGATCTGTATACGGGCGAGGGGCAGTACTGTACGTAGGGTCTGTATACGGGCGAGGGGCAATTACTGTACGTAGGGTCTGTATACGGGCGAGGGGCAATTACTGTACGTAGGGTCTGTATACGGGCGAGGGGCAGTACTGTACGTAGGGTCTGTATACGGGCGAGGGGCAGTACTGTACGTAGGGTCTGTATACGGGCGAGGGGCAATTACTGTACATAGGGTCTGTATACGGGCGAGGGGCAATTACTGTACCTAGGGTCTGTATACGGGCGAGGGGCAGTACCGTACGTAGGGTCTGTATACGGGCGAGGGGCAGTACCGTACGTAGGGTCTGTATACGGGCAAGGGGCAGTACTGTACGTAGGGTCTGTATACGGGCGAGGGGCAGTACTGTACGTAGGGTCTGTATACGGGCGAGGGGCAGTACCGTACGTAGGGTCTGTATACGGGCGAGGGGCAGTACTGTACGTAGGGTCTGTATACGGGCGAGGGGCAGTACCGTACGTAGGGTCTGTATACGGGCGAGGGGCAGTACTGTACGTAGGGTCTGTATACGGGCGAGGGGCAGTACTGTACGTAGGGTCTGTATACGGGCGAGGGGCAGTACTGTACGTAGGGTCTGTATACGGGCGAGGGGCAGTACCGTACGTAGGGTCTGTATACGGGCGAGGGGCAGTACTGTACGTAGGGTCTGTATACGGGCGAGGGGCGGTACTGTACGTAGGGTCTGTATACGGGCGAGGGGCGGTACTGTACGTAGGGTCTGTATACGGGCGAGGGGCAGTACTGTACGTAGGGTCTGTATACGGGCGAGGGGCGGTACTGTAAGTAGGCTCTGTATACGGTCGAGGGGCGCAATGGGAGGGGCAGTGTATTTATAGGGGCGGTCCCTGTACAGATCGCAGTTTCTCACCCTGTGGCCCCTCTGTCTCTCTCTCCCAGGCTCCCTGTGGGCTGATGATGATGATGGTGAGTGCTGAGCAAGTGGATTCGGATGCCCCCTCAGTACAGTCGGAGACAGAGATTAAGGGGGGCAGCGAGACGGATGGTGGGGGCACATGTTTGCCGCCGCGGCTGAGCCGGGAAGAGAGGCGGCGCAGAAGGAGGGCCACGGCCAAGTACCGCTGTGCCCACGCCACGAGGGAGCGCGTCCGCGTTGAGGCTTTTAACGTGGCATTTTCTGAGCTGCGCCACCTGCTGCCCACCCTGCCCCCCGACAAGAAACTCTCCAAGATTGAGATTCTGCGCTTGGCCATTTGCTATATCTCTTACCTCAACCATGTGCTGGACGTCTAGCCCCGAATCCCTGACATGGGGGCCCTCCAACTGTCAGAAAGGGGAGAGGAGGCCCCCCAAGAAGCTGTGTGACGGGGCCCCAATGGGCTGTCAATAATGGCGACAAATAGACACCCTAAAGCGGTTACGAGAGAGGGCGCAGCCTGCGGTCTCAACAGCTGGAGGGCCCCCTAGGGAGGCTGTGTGGGTGGGATGGAATGGGTGATACCAAGACTGGGGGACTCATGGAAAAGGATCCCCTCACCCCGTTATCCTCATATTGGACTGATCAGAGGTGCCACTTGTATCAGGCCTCCATGGCCCACAAGGGGGCGCTGTGTGTGGCATTAGGGGGTGCTGTGTGTGTCATTAGGGTGCGCTGTGTGTGGCATTAGGGGGGCTGTGTGTGGCATTAGGGGGCGCTGTGTGTGGCATTAGGGGGGCTGTGTGTGGCATTAGGGGGCGCTGTGTGTGTCATTAGGGGGCGCTGTGTGTGGCATTAGGGGGGTTGTGGGTGGCATTAGGGGGCGCTGTGTGTGGCATTAGGGGGGCTGTGTGTGGCATTAGGGTGCGCTGTGTGTGGCATTAGGGGGGCTGTGTGTGGCATTAGGGGGGCTGTGTGTGGCATTAGGGGGGCTGTGTGTGGCATTAGGGTGCGCTGTGTGTGGCATTAGGGGGGCTGTGTGTGGCATTAGGGGGCTGTGTGTGGCATTAGGGGGGCTGTGTGTGGCATTAGGGTGCGCTGTGTGTGGCATTAGGGGGGCTGTGTTTGGCATTAGGGGGGCTGTGTGTGGCATTAGGGGGGCTGTGTGTGGCATTAGGGGGCGCTGTGTGTGGCATTAGGGGGCGCTGTGTGTGGCATTAGGGGGGCTGTGTGTGGCATTAGGGTGCGCTGTGTGTGGCATTAGGGGCGCTGTGTGTGGCATTAGTGGGGGCTGTGTGTGGCATTAGGGGGGCTGTGTGTGGCATTAGTGGGGGCTGTGTGTGGCATTAGGGGGGCTGTGTGTGGCATTAGGGGGCGCTGTGTGTGGCATTAGGGGGCTGTGTGTGGCATTAGGGTGCGCTGTGTGTGGCATTAGGGGCGCTGTGTGTGGCATTAGGGTGCGCTGTGTGTGGCATTAGGGTGCGCTGTGGTGTGGCATTAGGGGGGGCTGTGTGTGGCATTAGGGGGCGCTGTGTGTGGCATTAGGGGGCGCTGTGTGTGGCATTAGGGGGTGCTGTGTGTGTCATTAGGGGGGCTGTGTGTGGCATTAGGGGGGCTGTGTGTGGCATTAGGGGGGCTGTGTGTGGCATTAGGGGGCGCTGTGTGTGGCATTAGGGGGCGCTGTGTGTGGCATTAGGGGTGCTGTGTGTGTCATTAGGGGGCGCTGTGTGTGGCATTAGGGGGGGCTGTGTGTGGCATTAGGGTGCGCTGTGTGTGGCATTAGGGGGGGCTGTGTGTGGCATTAGGGGGCGCTGTGTGTGGCATTAGGGGGCGCTGTGTGTGACATTAGGGGGTGCTGTGTGTGGTATTAGGGGGGCTGTGTGTGGCATTAGGGGGGCTGTGTGTGGCATTAGGGGGGCTGTGTGTGGCATTAGGGGGGGCTGTGTGTGGCATTAGGGGGTGCTGTGTGCGTCATTAGGGGGGGCTGTGTGTGGCATTAGGGGGGGCTGTGTGTGGCATTAGGGGGGGCTGTGTGTGGCATTAGGGGGTGCTGTGTGCGTCATTAGGGGGGGCTGTGTGTGGCATTAGGGGGGTTGTGGGTGGCATTAGGGGTGCTGTGTGTGTCATTAGGGGGCGCTGTGTGTGGCATTAGGGGGGTTGTGTGTGGCATTAGGGGGGCTGTGTGCGTCATTAGGGGGGGCTGTGTGTGGCATTAGGGGGGGCTGTGTGTGGCATTAGGGGGTGCTGTGTGCGTCATTAGGGGGGGCTGTGTGTGGCATTAGGGGGGGCTGTGTGTGGCATTAGGGGGTGCTGTGTGCGTCATTAGGGGGGGCTGTGTGTGGCATTAGGGGGGTTGTGGGTGGCATTAGGGGTGCTGTGTGTGTCATTAGGGGGCGCTGTGTGTGGCATTAGGGGGGGCTGTGGTGTGGCATTAGGGGGGGCTGTGTGTGGCATTAGGGGGCTGTGTGCGTCATTAGGGGGGCTGTGTGTGGCATTAGGGGGGGCTGTGTGTGGCATTAGGGGGTGCTGTGTGCGTCATTAGGGGGGGCTGTGTGTGGCATTAGGGGGGTTGTGGGTGGCATTAGGGTGCTGTGTGTGTCATTAGGGGGCGCTGTGTGTGGCATTAGGGGTGCTGTGTGTGTCATTAGGGGGGCTGTGTGTGGCATTAGGGGGGTTGTGTTTGGCATTAGGGGGCGCTGTGTGTGGCATTAGGGGGGTTGTGGGTGGCATTAGGGGGCGCTGTGTGTGGCATTAGGGGGTGCTGTGTGTGTCATTAGGGGGCGCTGTGTGTGGCATTAGGGGGGTTGTGGGTGGCATTAGGGGGCGCTGTGGGTGGCATTAGGGGGGTTGTGGGTGGCATTAGGGGGCGCTGTGGGTGGCATTAGGGGGCGCTGTGTGTGGCATTAGGGGGGTTGTGGGTGGCATTAGGGGGCGCTGTGTGGGGCACAAGGTGGGCTTCATTCACTATGGCTGTAAAGCTGCCCCCTTCCCTCCATGTCTGCAGATACTGGTGGGCTGGAGAGGTAGAACAGGTTTGCATTTTTATACACAAAAGGCTAGTTGCTATGGCTGGTGAGCCTAGCAACCATATAGCAGCTTTCACATTTACACTGAAAAGCTAGAGAACAACGGGAATTGGAATAAAAACCAATAACAAATAACATAAAGAGCAACAACAAAGGGTCTTACAATGTCCTTCTCTCCGCCCTGCACAATAGGTTATATGGTATCAGTAACTATAATAATAACCCCTAGGAGCCGGGGGGGGGGGCATTTGGGCAAATCTGCCTGTTGTACAAAGTGTGTAGTACGTTACTGTGCTCATGTCTCTGCCCCAGCAAAGTACCCTCATTGTGCTGGGCCCCCCACTAAAGTCTTCAGGTGGGGGGGCTGCCATGAACCTGCAGACCCCCAACCCTCTTCCTTGACCACCCCCCCCCCTCCCACTGCCCACGGCATTAGAGCAAGAAAAGAATTTAGGGGAGTCTGATTTGCTGTCAGGTTGCTACGGTCACTGACCTTGGCAACCAGATCTCTTGTGACTTTATTGTGGGCTCTGTTATGGCAGCAACTGGGGAGGAGCTGAAACTCCAAATTGGCCAGCTGCAATTGTATGGTTAACTTCCCCTTTACACTGGATATAAATGGTGCAAATCCTATTTATACCCCAGAATGTGCTGTTGCCCTGGGGAGGGGGTATGGGGTCAGATTCTGGGACCCCCAGTGCAAGTCCCACCTGTCTGTGTTTGTTTCCCTCCAGTTGCCTAATGGGCTCAGCTGTTTCATGGCCCCGGGGGTCTGGGTGGGTCAGTTTGGCTCTAATGGCCCCTGTGTGTGGGCAGAACCTGGGCCTCTCCTATTTACCTGTAATGGCGCCAGAACCCGCCCCACATTGTAACGATTGGTTCATTTGTTGCGTCAGTCACACATGGGGCCCCGGGATTGGTTGGTTCCCCAGCTCCAGTCATGGAGGGAATTCTCTCATTGGTTCTCTATTTCCCCTCAGGATTCCCTGTATCTCTGAGGTACCGGAGTGTTCTGATCCGCAGGGGAAGGTCCAGCAATGTCCCTGTTACAGTCACGCCTGATCCAAAAATGTGGCGCTTCGGGGTTTCTATGTTTTGTAATAAATCTGTTCCCTGATTTCTGTCAGGAAAAAAGTGTCAAATAAACACGTTTTGTACCAACCTCAGTGATTGGTCAGTCTCTAGTGTGAGTGTCCTCTGCCCCCTGTGCCAACCATCGTCCAATCATTTGTGTGCTCAGATAAACCACGCCCCTCCCCCTATTACAGCAGTGGGGGTAATAGTGTAGTACTGGGGGTAATAGTGCAGCAGTGGGGGGCAATAGTGCAGCAGTGGGGGTAATAGTGTAGCAGTGGGGGCAATAGTGTAGTACTGGGGGTAATAGTGTAGTATTGGGGGTAATAGTGCAGCAGTGGGGGTAATAGTGTATTACTGGGGGCAATAGTGTAGCAGTGGGGGCAATAGTGTAGTACTGGGGGTAATAGTGTAGCAGTGGGGGCAATAGTGTAGTACTGGGGGTAATAGTGTAGCAGTGGGGGCAATAGTGTAGTACTGGGGGTAATAGTGTAGCAGTGGGGGCAATAGTGTAGTACTGGGGGTAATAGTGTAGCAGTGGGGGCAATAGTGTAGTACTGGTGGTAATAGTGTAGCAGTGGGGGTAATAGTGTAGCAGTGGGGGCAATAGTGCAGTAGTGGGGGTAATAGTGTAGTACTGGGGATAATAGTGTAGTAGTGGGGGTAATAGTGTAGCAGTGGGGGTAATAGTGTAGTAGTGGGATAATAGTGTAGTACTGGGGATAATAGTGTAGTAGTGGGGGTAATAGTGTAGCAGTGGGGGTAATAGTGTAGTACTGGGGATAATAGTGTAGTACTGGGGATAATAGTGTAGCAGTGGGGGCAATAGTGCAGTAGTGGGGGTAATAGTGTAGTACTGGGGATAATAGTGTAGTACTGGGGATAATAGTGTAGTACTGGGGATAATAGTGTAGCAGTGGGGGCAATAGTGCAGTAGTGGGGGTAATAGTGTAGTACTGGGGATAATAGTGTAGTACTGGGGATAATAGTGTAGTAGTGGGGGTAATAGTGTAGCAGTGGGGGTAATAGTGTAGTAGTGGGATAATAGTGTAGCAGTGGGGGTAATAGTGTAGTAGTGGGGGTAATAGTGTAGCAGTGGGGGTAATAGTGTAGTACTGGGGATAATAGTGTAGCAGTGGGGGTAATAGTGTAGTACTGGGGATAATAGTGTAGCAGTGGGGGTAATAGTGTAGCAGTGGGGGGCAATAGTGCAGCAGTGGGGGTAATAGTGTATTACTGGGGGCAATAGTGTAGCAGTGGGGGCAATAGTGTAGTACTGGGGGTAATAGTGTAGCAGTGGGGGCAATAGTGTAGTACTGGGGTAATAGTGTAGCAGTGGGGGCAATAGTGTAGTACTGGGGGTAATAGTGTAGCAGTGGGGGCAATAGTGTAGTACTGGGGGTAATAGTGTAGCAGTGGGGGTAATAGTGTAGCAGTGGGGGCAATAGTGTAGTACTGGGGATAATAGTGTAGTACTGGGGATAATAGTGTAGCAGTGGGGGCAATAGTGCAGTAGTGGGGGTAATAGTGTAGTACTGGGGATAATAGTGTAGTACTGGGGATAATAGTGTAGTAGTGGGGGTAATAGTGTAGCAGTGGGGGTAATAGTGTAGTAGTGGGATAATAGTGTAGCAGTGGGGGTAATAGTGTAGTAGTGGGGGTAATAGTGTAGCAGTGGGGGTAATAGTGTAGTACTGGGGATAATAGTGTAGCAGTGGGGGTAATAGTGTAGTACTGGGGATAATAGTGTAGCAGTGGGGGTAATAGTGTAGTAGTGGGAGTAATAGTGTAGCAGTGGGGGTAATAGTGTAGTACTGGGGATAATAGTGTAGCAGTGGGGGTAATAGTGTAGTACTGGGGATAATAGTGCAGCAGTGGGGGGCAATAGTGCAGCAGTGGGGGTAATAGTGTATTACTGGGGGCAATAGTGTAGCAGTGGGGGCAATAGTGTAGTACTGGGGGTAATAGTGTAGTATTGGGGGTAATAGTGCAGCAGTGGGGGTAATAGTGTAGCAGTGGGGGGCAATAGTGCAGCAGTGGGGGTAATAGTGTATTACTGGGGGCAATAGTGTAGCAGTGGGGGCAATAGTGTAGTACTGGGGGTAATAGTGTAGCAGTGGGGGCAATAGTGTAGTACTGGGGGTAATAGTGTAGCAGTGGGGGTAATAGTGTAGCAGTGGGGGCAATAGTGTAGTACTGGGGGTAATAGTGTAGCAGTGGGGGCAATAGTGTAGTACTGGGGGTAATAGTGTAGCAGTGGGGGCAATAGTGTAGTACTGGGGGTAATAGTGTAGCAGTGGGGGTAATAGTGTAGCAGTGGGGTCAATAGTGTAGTACTGGGGATAATAGTGTAGTACTGGGGATAATAGTGTAGCAGTGGGGGCAATAGTGCAGTAGTGGGGGTAATAGTGTAGTACTGGGGATAATAGTGTAGTACTGGGGATAATAGTGTAGTAGTGGGGGTAATAGTGTAGCAGTGGGGGTAATAGTGTAGTAGTGGGATAATAGTGTAGCAGTGGGGGTAATAGTGTAGTAGTGGGGGTAATAGTGTAGCAGTGGGGGTAATAGTGTAGTACTGGGGATAATAGTGTAGCAGTGGGGGTAATAGTGTAGTACTGGGGATAATAGTGTAGCAGTGGGGGTAATAGTGTAGTACTGGGGATAATAGTGTAGCAGTGGGGGTAATAGTGTAGTACTGGGGATAATAGTGTAGCAGTGGGGGTAATAGTGCAGCAGTGGGGGTAATAGTGTAGTACTGGGGATAATAGTGTAGCAGTGGGGGCAATAGTGCAGCAGTGGGAGTAATAGTGTAGTACTGGGGATAATAGTGTAGCAGTGGGGGTAATAGTGCAGCAGTGGGGGTAATAGTGTAGTACTGGGGATAATAGTGTAGTACTGGGGATAATAGTGTAGCAGTGGGGGCAATAGTGCAGTAGTGGGGGTAATAGTGTAGTACTGGGGATAATAGTGTAGTACTGGGGATAATAGTGTAGCAGTGGGGGCAATAGTGCAGCAGTGGGGGTAATAGTGTAGTACTGGGGATAATAGTGTAGCAGTCGGGGTAATAGTGCAGCAGTGGGGGTAATAGTGTAGCAGTGGGGGCAATAGTGTAGTACTGGGGATAATAGTGTAGCAGTGGGGGCAATAGTGCAGTAGTGGGGGTAATAGTGTAGTACTGGGGATAATAGTGTAGCAGTGGGGGTAATAGTGTAGTACTGGGGATAATAGTGCAGCAGTGGGGGTAATAGTGTATTACTGGGGGTAATAGTGCAGCAGTAGGGGTAATAGTGCAGCAGTGGGGGTAATAGTGTAGTACTGGGGATAATAGTGCAGCAGTGGGGGTAATAGTGTAGTACTGGGGATAATAGTGCAGCAGTGGGGGTAATAGTGTAGTACTGGGGATAATAGTGCAGCAGTAGGGGTAATAGTGCAGCAGTGGGGGTAATAGTGTAGTACTGGGGATAATAGTGTAGCAGTGGGGGTAATAGTATAGAACTGGGGATAATAGTGTAGCAGTGGGGGGCAATAGTGCAGCAGTGGGGGTAATAGTGTAGTACTGGGGATAATAGTGTAGCAGTCGGGGTAATAGTGCAGCAGTGGGGGTAATAGTGTAGTACTGGGGATAATAGTGTAGCAGTCGGGGTAATAGTGCAGCAGTGGGGGTAATAGTGTAGTACTGGGGATAATAGTGTAGCAGTGGGGGTAATAGTGTATTACTGGGGGTAATAGTGCAGCAGTGGGGGCAATAGTGCAGCAGTGGGGGTACTAGTGCAGCAGTGGGGGCAATAGTGTAGTACTGGGGGTAATAGTGCATTACTGGGGGTAATAGTGCAGCAGTGGGGGCAATAGTGTAGTACTGGGGGCAATAGTATAGTACTGGGGACAATAGTGCAGCAGTGGGGATAATAGTGTAGCAGTGGGGGCAATAGTGTAGTACTGGGGACAATAGTGCAGCAGCAGTGGGGGCAATAGTGTAGCACTGGGGGTAATAGTGTAGCAGTAGGGGTAACAGTAAAGCAGTCGGGGTAATAGTGTAGCACTGGGGGTAATAGTGTAGCACTGGGGGTAATAGTGTAGCACTGGGGGTAACAGTAAAGCAGTGGGGGTAATAGTGTAGTACTGGGGTAATAGTGTAGTACTGGGGTATTAGTGCAGCAGTGGGGATAATAGTGTAGCAGTGGGGGTAATAGTGTAGTACTGGGGGTAAAAGTGGGGGTAATAGTGTAGCACTGGGGGCAATAGTGTAGCAGTGGGGGTAATAGTTTAGCACTGGGGGCAATAGTGTAGCAGTGGGGGTAATAGTGTAGTACTGGGGGTAACAGTGGGGGTAATACCTGTGCAGGTTGATATATTAAAGCCTTTATTACAGTTGAGTTGCCAAGCCCAGACAGATCTATGGCACATAAGAGGTTAAACTGAAGCCCATATGTCGGACCATTAGGCTCTATATAAATAATGTGGCCCCGCAGTCTCTTGTGTCCGGGGCCCCAGCCGGTCCTTCAGCCCTTTTATGGCAGCCACTTCCTCCCCTGGCACCGGCCAATCAGAACCCCTCACCCCTGGCCTTTGTCCTCCTGCTCCGGCTGCCACTGAGCCCCCAGGTGCCCCCCGCTAATCCTGCCCTGTGTCTGGGGCCCTTGTGCCTATATATAGGCCTTAAACAACTGTGTCCTAAAAATGGAGAGGGGGGAGTGGGCGAGGGGAGTGAGGCATCTTGGTCACTTTGTGTCCCACTGCCTGTCCCTCTGCTGCCTGCAACAATGTTCTGCCTCTGGCTCCTCATACTGGGGGCCCTGGGGCCCTTGGGCAACACTGAGGAAGGCCTCCATTTCCCCACATATGATGGCAAAGACCGGGTCCTGGAGCTGGGGGAGAAGAACTACAGGCAGCTGATGAAGAAACATGAGGTGTTCTGTGTCCTGCTCCAAACTGCACCCCCACCCGGGGACAAGGGTGCCCAGCGGCGCCTCCACCTGACCGAGATGGTGCTGGAGGTAAGAGCCCTAATAGTCTCCCCTTACACATGCAGCATGGCAGCGCCAGTCAGTAGGATATGCAGCATGGCAGCGCCACTCAGTAGGATATGCAGCATGGCAGCGCCAGTCAGTAGGATATGCAGCATGGCAGCGCCAGTCAGTAGGATATGCAGCATGGCAGCGCCAGTCAGTAGGATATGCAGCATGGCAGCGCCAGTCAGTAGGATATGCAGCATGGCAGCGCCAGTCAGTAGGATATACAGCATGGCAGTGCGAGTCAGTTGGATATGCAGCATGGCAGCGCCCGTCAGTAGGATATGCAGCATGGCAGTGCCACTCAGTAGGATATGCAGCATGGCAGCGCCAGTCAGTAGGATATGCAGCATGGCAGCGCTAGTCAGTAGGATATGCAGCATGGCAGCGCCAGTCAGTAGGATATGCAGCATGGCAGCGCCAGTCAGTAGGATATGCAGCATGGCAGCGCCAGTCAGTAGTATATGCAGCATGGCAGCGCCAGTCAGTAGGATATGCAGCATGGCAGCGCCAGTCAGTAGGATATGCAGGGCATGGCAGCGCCAGTCAGTAGGATATGCAGGACATGGCAGCGCCAGTCAGTAGGATATGCAGGACATGGCAGCGCCAGTCAGAGGATATGCAGCATGGCAGCGCCAGTCAGTAGGATATGCAGCATGGCAGCGCCAGTCAGTAGGATATGCAGCATGGCAGCGCCAGTCAGTAGGATACGCAGGGCATGGCAGCACCAGTCAGTAGGATATGCAGGACATGGCAGCGCCAGTCAGTAGGATATGCAGCATGGCAGCGCCAGTCAGTAGGATATGCAGGACATGGCAGCGCCAGTCAGTAGGATATGCAGGACATGGCAGCGCCAGTCAGTAGGATATGCAGGACATGGCAGCGGCCAGTCAGTAGGATATGCAGCATGGCAGCCGCCAGTCAGTAGGATATGCAGGGCACGGCAGCGCCAGTCAGTAGGATATGCAGGGCATGGCAGCGCCAGTCAGTAGGATATGCAGGGCATGGCAGCGCCACTCAGTAGGATATGCAGCATGGCAGCGCCAGTCAGTAGGATATGCAGGGCACGGCAGCGCCAGTCAGTAGGATATGCAGCATGGCAGCGCCAGTCAGTAGGATATGCAGCATGGCAGCGCCAGTCAGTAGGATATGCAGGGCATGGCAGTGCCAGTCAGTAGGATACGCAGGGCATGGCAGCACCAGTCAGTAGGATATGCAGCATGGCAGCGCCAGTCAGTAGGATATGCAGCATGGCAGCGCCAGTCAGTAGGATATGCAGGGCACGGCAGCGCCAGTCAGTAGGATATGCAGCATGGCAGCCCCAGTCAGTAGGATATGCAGCATGGCAGTGCCAGTCAGTAGGATATACAGCATGGCAGCGCCATATATTACCCAGAATCCCTGGCTGTGAGGGAAACTCTGGGTGCCGTGTGACTATGGGGGTAAGGAGGGATATTACCCAGAATCCCCGGCTGTGAGGGAAACTCTGGGTGCCGTGTGACTATGGGGGTAAGGAGGGATATTACCCAGAATCCCCGGCTGTGAGGGAAACTCTGGGAGCCGTGTGACTATGGGGGTAAGGAGGGATATTACCCAGAATCCCCGGCTGTGAGGGAAACTCTGGGCGCCGTGTGACTATGGGGGTAAGGAGGGATATTACCCAGAATCCCCAGCTGTGAGGGAAACTCTGGGTGCCGTGTGACTATGGGGGTAAGGTGGGATATTACCCAGAATCCCCGGCTGTGAGGGAAACTCTGGGTGCCGTGTGACTATGGGGGTAAGGAGGGATATTACCCAGAATCCCTGGCTGGGGATTACCCCCCCTGTCCTCCTGAGCCATGGGCAGGTACTGACAGGGCTCCCCCTTATCCCCCCAGACTGTGGCCCCAGATACTCACCAAGTGGCTCTTTGTGTTTTGCATTTTATCTGCCTCATATTTATATAGCGCGACTCATTGCTGCACACAGTGACTTACTGGCCCATGGAGCTTGCTATCTAAGGTTGGTGGCCGAGGGAGATCCAGTGACTGAGCCAAGACCACAATACAGGAATCCCCCAACCAATCAGCCAGGTTCCCATTTATTCCCACCAATGTGCTCTTAACTGTCAGGCAACAACAGGGTTAAACAGGACCCCCCAGGGGGCTCTGACTCAATATAGGAAATGGGGCTTTCCCTGGTGATGAAACTCCCTGACACCAAACAGCTGAATCTTCACCCCCCCCCCCCCCCCCCCCCCGGCAGTTGCCCTTTGGTAACCCGACCCCTGCAGGCTCCGCCCAGGGGGATCCCCCACACAAGGGCTCAGTCTCACCAGTCCCACCAATCACCCCCATTAGGAACCCCAGGCAACTCTTCCCTAAGAACATCGGAGCAGACTCAGGCCACTGCTTCATGTTCATAAAGTGACCAGCGGGCGGCGCTGTTGTAACAAAATGCATTGATATTAATAGTACTTCTAACCCCTAATATCTTGGAATTAAAAAATAATAATAATAATAAATGGAAATTGCAGAATCGCACTCTCATCAATTTTACATCAACTTATATTGAAGGTTTACTTGTACTTTAACAGAGGGAGAATGTACAGTTCAGCATGAGTGGGAGGTACCGGGCCAAAGGGCTAATGCCAAGGGGTGACTTGGGCAGCCCCGGATTTGTTATTAGAACTGGGCCCAACTCTACACATCTGAGTTATTCTGTCACTTCCAGCTCACAGCTCAGGTTCTGGAGAGGAAGCAAATTGGATTTGGACTACTAGACCCAAAGAAGAATTCCAAGATTGCAAAAAAACTTGGCAAGTTCTGCATGTTGTGTTGTACCTGCTGCATTTCGCAACTGTTGCTTGCAACTGTTACCATCTCAAGCCCCTGTGTGTGTGTGTGTGGGGCATGGTAGCGACTGCGCCCAACGGGTACAGCAGGGAGGGTTGGCCATGCTGGCAGCTTGATTAAGTGACTTACAAAGTTACTCCGTTGAATTGGGAGGAGCAGGGTGGCAGTTAGAATAGTTGGATTGGCAGGAGCAGGGTGGCAGTTAGAATAGTTGGATTGGCAGGAGCAGGGTGGCAGTTAGAATAGTTGGATTGGCAGGAGCAGGGTGGCAGTTAGAATAGTTGGATTGGCAGGAGCAGGGTGGCAGTTAGAATAGTTGGATTGGCAGGAGCAGGGTGGCAGTTAGAATAGTTGGATTGGCAGGAGCAGGGTGGCAGTTAGAATAGTTGGATTGGCAGGAGCAGGGTGGAAGTTACTTGGTTGGACTGGGAAGACCAGGGATGCAGTTTCTTCTCAATCTGGGTTGGGAGGAACAGGGTGGCATTTATTCAGATGGATGGAGAGGAGCAGGGTGGCAATTATTCACTTGGATCAAGAGGAGTGGGTGGCAGTTAGTTGGATTGCTAGTAGCAGGGTGGCAGTTAATCAGCTGGACTGGGAGGAACAGCTTGGGGGTTGGTAGCACTGGGTTCTCAGACCAATCGCTAGGGTGTATTGGGCGCTGTCACCTTATCTCTCTGTTCCGTTGGTTTCCCACCCAGGGTGCTCTGAGGAGGGCAGTCTCTATATCTTTAAGGAGGACAATGTCATCGAGTTCGATGGGGAGATGGCGGCCGACGTTATCGTAGATTTCCTTCTCGACGTGAGTTTTCTCATTAGAAATAATCAATGTATTTGTAGTTATTAGTGTAGGGACTGAGCCTTTGTCTCACCCCCCCCCCCCCCCCCAGCTGATGGAGGATCCAGTGGAAGTCATTAACAGCAAGGCGGAGCTGAAGGTCCTGGACCACATGGAGGAGGAAATGAAACTAATTGGCTATTTTAAGGGCGAGGATTCTGAGTGTGAGTATAGAAGCTCCCTGAGTGTGAGTATAAGATGAGTGTGAGTATAGAGGCTCCCTGAGTGTGAGTATAAGATGAGTGTGAGTTTAGAAGCTCCCTGAGTGTGAGTATAAACTGAGTGTGAGTTTAGAAGCTCCCTGAGTGTGAGTATAACATGAGTGTAAGTTTAGAAGCTCCCTGAGTGTGAGTATAAGATGAGTGTGAGTATAGAAGCTCCCTTAGTGTGAGTATAAACTGAGTGTGAGTTTAGAAACTCCCCGATTGTGAGTATAAGATGAGTGTGAGTTTAGAAGCTCCCTGAGTGTGAGTATAAGATGAGTGTGAGTTTAGAAGCTCCCTGAGTGTGAGTATAAGATGAGTGTGAGTTTAGAAGCTCCCTGAGTGTGAGTATAAGATGAGTGTGAGTATAGAAGCTCCCTGAGTGTGAGTATAAGATGAGTGTGAGTATAGAGGCTCCCTGAGTGTGAGTATAAGATGAGTGTGAGTATAAGATGAGTGTGAGTATAGAAGCTCCCTTAGTGTGAGTATAAACTGAGTGTGAGTTTAGAAACTCCCCGAGTGTGAGTATAAGATGAATGTGAGTTTAGAAGCTCCCTGAGTGTGAGTATAAGATAAGTGTGAGTTTAGAAGCTCCCTGAGTGTGAGTATAAGATGAGTGTGAGTATAAGATGAGTGTGAGTATAGAAGCTCCCTGAGTGTGAGTATAAGATGAGTGTGAGTATAGAGGCTCCCTGAGTGTGAGAATAAGATGAGTGTGAGTATAGAAGCTCCCTGAATGTGAGTATAAGATGAGTGTGAGTATAGAGGCTCCCTGAGTGTGAGTATAAGATGAGTGTGAGTATAGAAGCTCCCTGAGTGTGAGTATAAGATGAGTGTGAGTATAGAGGCTCCCTGAGTGTGAGTATAAGATGAGTGTGAGTATAGAAGCTCCCTGAGTGTGAGTATAAGATGAGTGTGAGTATAGAGGCTCCCTGAGTGTGAGTATAAGATGAGTGTGAGTTTAGAAGCTCCCTGAGTGTGAGTATAAGATGAGTGTGAGTATAGAAGCTCCCTGAGTGTGAGTATAAGATGAGTGTGAGTATAGAAGCTCCCTGAGTGTGAGTATAAGATGAGTGTGAGTATAGAGGCTCCCTGAGTGTGAGTATAAGATGAGTGTGAGTATAAGATGAGTGTGAGTATAGAAGCTCCCTTAGTGTGAGTATAAACTGAGTGTGAGTTTAGAAACTCCCCGAGTGTGAGTATAAGATGAGTGTGAGTATAGAAGCTCCCTGAGTGTAAGTATAAGATGAGTGTGAGTTTAGAAGCTCCCTGAGTGTGAGTATAAGATGAGTGTGAGTATAGAAGCTCCCTGAGTGTAAGTATAAGATGAGTGTGAGTATAGAAGCTCCCTGAGTGTGAGTATAAGATGAGTGTGAGTATAGAAGCTCCCTGAGTGTGAGCATAAGATGAGTGTGAGTATAGAAGCTCCCTGAGTGTAAGTATAAGATGAGTGTGAGTTTAGAAGCTCCCTGAGTGTGAGTATAGAGGCTCCCTGAGTGTGAGTATAAGATGAGTGTGAGTATAGAAGCTCCCTGAGTGTGAGTATAAGATGAGTGTGAGTATAGAAGCTCCCTGAGTGTAAGTATAAGATGAGTGTGAGTTTAGAAGCTCCCTGAGTGTGAGTATAAGATGAGTGTGAGTTTAGAAGCTCCCTGAGTGTAAGTATAAGATGAGTGTGAGTATAGAAGCTCCCTGAGTGTGAGTATAAGATGAGTGTGAGTATAGAAGCTCCCTGAGTGTGAGTATAAGATGAGTGTGAGTATAGAAGCTCCCTGAGTGTAAGTATAAGATGAGTGTGAGTTTAGAAGCTCCCTGAGTGTGAGTATAAGATGAGTGTGAGTTTAGAAGCTCCCTGAGTGTGAGAATAAGATGAGTGTAAGTTTAGAAGCTCCCTGAGTGTGAGTATAAACTGAGTGTGAGTTTAGAAGCTCCCTGAGTGTGAGAATAAGATGAGTGTGAGTTTAGAAGCTCCCTGAGTGTGAGTATAAGATGAGTGTAAGTTTAGAAGCTCCCTGAGTGTGAGTATAAACTGAGTGTGAGTTTAGAAGCTCCCTGAGTGTGAGTATAAACTGAGTGTGAGTTTAGAAGCTCCCTGAGTGTGAGAATAAGATGAGTGTGAGTTTAGAAGCTCCCTGAGTGTGAGTATAAGATGAGTGTGAGTATAGAAGCTCCCTGAGTGTGAGTATAAGATGAGTGTGAGTACAGAAGCTCCCTGAGTGTGAGTATAAGATGAGTGTGAGTATAGAAGCTCCCTGAGTGTAAGTATAAGATGAGTGTGAGTTTAGAAGCTCCCTGAGTGTGAGTATAAGATGAGTGTGAGTTTAGAAGCTCCCTGAGTGTGAGAATAAGATGAGTGTAAGTTTAGAAACTCCCCGAGTGTGAGTATAAGATGAGTGTGAGTTTAGAAGCTCCCTGAGTGTGAGTATAAGATGAGTGTGAGTTTAGAAGCTCCCTGAGTGTGAGTATAAGATGAGTGTGAGTATAGAAGCTCCCTGAGTGTGAGTATAAGATGAGTGTGAGTATAGAGGCTCCCTGAGTGTGAGTATAAGATGAGTGTGAGTATAGAAGCTCCCTGAGTGTGAGTATAAGATGAGTGTGAGTATAGAAGCTCCCTGAGTGTAAGTATAAGATGAGTGTGAGTTTAGAAGCTCCCTGAGTGTGAGTATAAGATGAGTGTGAGTTTAGAAGCTCCCTGAGTGTGAGTATAAGATGAGTGTGAGTATAGAAGCTCCCTGAGTGTGAGTATAAGATGAGTGTGAGTATAGAAGCTCCCTGAGTGTGAGTATAAGATGAGTGTGAGTATAGAAGCTCCCTGAGTGTGAGTATAAGATGAGTGTGAGTTTAGAAGCTCCCTGAGTGTGAGTATAAGATGAGTGTGAGTATAGAAGCTCCCTGAGTGTGAGTATAAGATGAGTGTAAGTTTAGAAGCTCCCTGAGTGTGAGTATAAACTGAGTGTGAGTTTAGAAGCTCCCTGAGTGTGAGAATAAGATGAGTGTGAGTTTAGAAGCTCCCTGAGTGTGAGTATAAGATGAGTGTAAGTTTAGAAGCTCCCTGAGTGTGAGTATAAACTGAGTGTGAGTTTAGAAGCTCCCTGAGTGTGAGAATACGATGAGTGTGAGTTTAGAAGCTCCCTGAGTGTGAGTATAAGATGAGTGTGAGTATAGAAGGCCTCTGAGTATGAGTATAAACAGAGTGTGAGTATAGAAGGCCTCTGAGTATGAGTATAAACTGAGTGTGAGTATAGAGGCTCCCTGAGTGTAAGTATAAGATGAGTGTGAGTTTAGAAGCTCCCTGAGTGTGAGTATAAGATGAGTGTGAGTTTAGAAGCTCCCTGAGTGTGAGTATAAGATGAGTGTGAGTATAGAAGCTCCCTGAGTGTGAGTATAAGATGAGTGTGAGTATAGAAGCTCCCTGAGTGTGAGTATAAGATGAGTGTGAGTTTAGAAGCTCCCTGAGTGTGAGTATAAGATGAGTGTGAGTATAGAAGCTCCCTGAGTGTGAGTATAAGATGAGTGTAAGTTTAGAAGCTCCCTGAGTGTGAGTATAAACTGAGTGTGAGTTTAGAAGCTCCCTGAGTGTGAGAATAAGATGAGTGTAAGTTTAGAAGCTCCCTGAGTGTGAGTATAAGATGAGTGTGAGTATAGAGTGTGAGTTTAGAAGCTCCCTGAGTGTGAATATAAACTGAGTGTGAGTATAGGATGAGTGTGAGTATAGAAGCTCCCTGAGTGTGAGTATAAGATGAGTGTGAGTATAAGATGAGTGTGAGTTTAGAAGCTCCCTGAGTGTGAGTATAAGATGAGTGTGAGTTTAGAAGCTCCCTGAGTGTGAGTATAAGATGAGTGTGAGTATGGAGTGTGAGTATAGAAGGCCTCTGAACACTTCCCTCACACCCCAGGGCGTTGGCACGTTGGAGTTGGGTTACTAATGGAATCTCATTCCCCGTGCAGATTACAAAGACTATGAAGAAGCCGCGGAACATTTCCATCCTTATATCAAGTTCTTTGCAACCTTTGAGAAGTCGGTAAGAGACCCCCGGGGAACTGAGAGAGACAGAGAGGGGAAAGAGACAGAGATACACAATGGGGGGGGGGGCGGGTCCTGCTGTACTTGGCAATGTCCTAGCTCGGAACCAGTTGCCTGTTGGGTGGGGGGGGGAGTTACCGTGCCCCTTGGGTTTCATGGATTTCTGTAGATCTGGATCCATTAATTTCAGGCAATAAGGATCTTTTCCTGGTAGGTGGCCAAGGCCCTCAGCCTGAAGATGAACGAGGTGGACTTCTATGAGCCTTTCATGGAGGAGCCTGTGACCATTCCAGATAAACCCTACAGCGAGGAGGAACTGGTGGACTTTATCCAGAAGCACAAAAGGTAGTGACTCTATGGCTTGCCAGAACCCAACTGGGCCTCCTTAGGGCCCCCCCAGAGTCTTCCATTCTACTTCTACCGTCATCTGCCCTTCTCTTTCAGAGCCACATTGCGCAAGCTCCGCCCAGAAGATATGTTTGAGACCTGGGTAAGGATTCCACACCCCAACCCCCTTCCTCTTGTTACCCCAATGTTACCCCAATGTTTCTATATATCTGTAACCTTGTTATGGGCTAAGGGGGCCCAGCCTGAAGACCAGTTAGGGGGGGATTTGGGGTGAGTGCTTATTTGTGCCCTGGGTACCCCTGGAACTATAGCGGGGTGACTGTTACCCCAATGTTTCTATATATCTGTAACCTTGTTATGGGCTAAGGGGGCCCAGCCTGAAGGCCAGTTAGGGGGGGATTTGGGGTGAGTGCTTATTTGTGCCCTGGGTACCCCTGGAACTATAGCGGGGTGACTGTTACCCCAATGTTTCTATATATCTGTAACCTTGTTATGGGCTAAGGGGGCCCAGCCTGAAGGCCAGTTAGGGGGGATTTGGGGTGAGTGCTTATTTGTGCCCTGGGTACCCCTGGAACTATAGCGGGGTGACTGTTACCCCAATGTTTCTATATATCTGTAACCTTGTTATGGGCTAAGGGGGCCCAGCCTGAAGGCCAGTTAGGGGGGGATTTGGGGTGAGTGCTTATTTGTGCCCTGGGTACCCCTGGAACTATAGCAGGGTGACTGTTACCCCAATGTTTCTATATATCTGTAACCTTGTTATGGGCTAAGGGGGCCCAGCCTGAAGGCCAGTTAGGGGGGGATTTGGGGTGAGTGTTTGTGCCCTGGGTACCCCTGGAACTATAGCGGGGTGACTGTTACCCCAATGTTTCTATATATCTGTAACCTTGTTATGGGCTAAGGGGGCCCAGCCTGAAGGCCAGTTAGGGGGGGATTTGGGGTGAGTGCTTATTTGTGTCCTGGGTACCCCTGGAACTATAGCGGGGTGACTGTTACCCCAATGTTTCTATATATCTGTAACCTTGTTATGGGCTAAGGGGGCCCAGCCTGAAGGCCAGTTAGGGGGGGATTTGGGGTGCTTATTTGTGCCCTGGGTACCCCTGGAACTATAGCAGGGTGACTGTTACCCCAATGTTTCTATATATCTGTTACCTTGTTATGGGCTAAGGGGGGGTCCATATGTTGCACTGCAGGGGGGGGGGAGGCAGGACCCAAGAATCAGTTTCAGCCTCTCACCCCTCCCCCACACTGGGTGCTGCCCCTGTCCCGTTGCCCCCCAGGCTGATACCCGATCCCCCCGCACACAATGACATTAGCATTTAGATGGAATGGCTAATAATAGTCGGGCAGATCCCGGCCGCTCGGGTGACACAATCAGAAGTGACAGATCATTTCGGCGCGGGGGGGGGGGGGGGGGGGCTGCCAATTTATTGCCAAATGGCCCTGTCAGTTCATTTGAATCCACAGGATTAACCCCTTAGTTACTGCTTGGAGTTGCACATAGCTAGTTATATGCCTCTGACCAGCTAGATTAACCCCTGAACTGCTGTAAAGGGCCTCCACTTATCTTAAGGCCTTGGGGACCCTGACAGGTTAACTCCTAAACTGCCAGTATGATAAGGACACATGTGTAGGAACTGCTGGAATAACCCCCGATGTGCCGGTCGGTGCCGTTATTGACATGGGATTCACTTTACAGGAGGACGACCTGGACGGGATCCACATTGTGGCGTTTGCAGAGGAGGAGGATCCAGGTGACGCAGTCAGGGATTTGCTCCATGCAGTAACTACAGCAACCAATCAGGCGTTGGCTTTTATTATTCTGCCAGCATTATTCTAAACAAAGCTGGCTGCTGATTGGTTGCATGTGTGAGTCCGTGATGGTATGTGTGTGTGTGAGTGGGGGGGGGGGGGCAGTTTGTGTTCCCTCATGGCCCCCCCACCAACCCTGTGTGAGTGTGTGTGAGTGTGTGTGAGTCTGTGATGGTATGTGTGTGTGTGAGTGGGGGGGGGGGACAGGCCCAGCAGGTATTACCAGATCTCTCGCAGGTACCGGGCTTTGCTACTCCCTGTGCTGACAAGAGAAGATACAGATATATAGAAGAAAGGAGGAAAATGGGGATGAAGAGTGGGGGGGGGGGGGGCAGTTTGTGTTCCCTCATGGCCCCCCCACCAACCCTGTGTGAGTGTGTGTGAGTGTGTGTGAGTGTGTGTGAGTGTGAGTGACTGGGTAGATATATAGAGTTGGGTGGATGGGCTACAGACCCTGGAATGGTAGGGCCCCCCCCCCCTCTCACTCTCTCTCTCTCCCTGCCAGTTTGCTCTGGGGGGGTCTCTGACTCTCCCCCCTTTGTATCACAGACGGTTACGAGTTCCTCCAGATCCTGAAGGAGGTTGCGCGGGAGAACACGGAGAATCCAGAGCTGAGTATCATCTGGATCGACCCCGATAACTTCCCTCTGGTGAGAACACAAGGGGCAATAATCTGCTGGTGTTGCACTAATGTCCCCCCCACTCTCTGTGGTGTTATCACGCTCAGTGACATCACATTGGCCGGTCAGTGACATCACGTTGGCCGCTCAGTGACATCACATTGGCCGGTCAGTGACATCACGTTGGCTGGTCAGTGACATCACGTTGGCCGGTCAGTGACATCACGTTGTCCAGTCAGTGACATCATGTTGGCCACATGAATTGTAATGAAATTTGTGCCACACAGCGGGGCCCTTTATCCCTGAGTATCTGCATTAGACACAATGAGATGCCAACAGGCCGGGGGCAGACAGGTTGGCACAAGGTTCTGTTACACAGGTACAGCCCAACCCACTGGCTCCAGGCAGCAGTAGAACTGTAACACTCGCTGCCCTCTTGTGGCCAGGAAGGTGCAGAGCAGCCGGTCAGTGCCATTTGCCCACAACAGATGCCTTCTTGCTACTGAGCTGATTTACACACATGGGGCAAAGTAATGGGGTGGGGGCACAGAGGCAATTAGCGGAATGCCCCAGTAACGTGCAGGAAACGCTAGTGCGGGGGGGCTGGCATCTTTCTGCCCTTAGTGGCCCCTCAGCATTCAGTACCTGAACCTGAGTGGTGGCCCTGTAGGTGGGGGGGGCAGCCAATAGCGGGGATATCACCCCAGTAGGTGCCAGTGGGAGCACCCCTAGGAGAGATATTGTGGGTGCAGCGGAGTAAAGCGGGGTGACTCCCTTATTGTTACTCATCTCCCAGCGAGACCCTTTGGGTGCAGTCGCACCGACCCCCCCCAGGGAATCTGGGCCAGTACATTCCATTCCTGGGGGGCACAATCCAGTCTCTCTGTTAGGGGCTCGGGGGTGGGGGGGATGTGATGTCACGCCCCCATTCTCTATATATAAGGAGTATTTAAGTTGCTGCCCAATAGGCAGAGGCGGATATTTGCATATGTATGATGTCACGCTCTGATTGACACGATGGAGACCTAATGAGCAGATGATACAATTATAGCAACCTGTGATTAATAACTAATTACACCCCGACCTGGGCAGTTATACGTCGTTACAGTTGGTCGTTAGGGGCCCCTATGATGTCACTTTCTGATATTCGGCGCTGTGATGTCACACAATGATTTCATGTCTCCTCCCCACAGCTGGTTTCCTATTGGGAGAAGACATTTCACATCGACCTGTTCCGACCGCAGATAGGAGTTGTCAATGTTACAGATGTGAGTATTTCCGTAACCAGCCCCAAGGTGGGGCCCTCAGGGGGGAGAATGTAGGGGCCCCAATGTCCCAACTCGCCTTTCTGATTCGCAGGCCGACAGCGTCTGGATGGAAATGAAAGATGCCGAAGATCTGCCCTCGGCCGACGAGCTGGAGCAGTGGATAGAGGATGTCCTGTCTGGTAAAGTCAATACAGAAGATGATGACGACGATGATGATGACGACGATGATGATGACGACGATGATGATGATGACGATGATGATGACGATGATGATGACGACGACGACGATGATGATGATGATGATGACGACGATGATTACTAAAATATCATTCACACCAAGAACTGAAACGTTGGCTGATCTGGGCCAATACCCTTTATATCCCATTAACATTGGTCCGTTCCATGCAGAACCAGAGGCCCAGAACCTGATGTGGTTCCGCAAACCCGGTGCAGGATCTGTCCTTCTCTTACAGATCCTCCAAATATCTCAACATCATCTACGGAAACCGCGTTCCCCTGGAATCCTACACTCCTGTCGGCACGGAGATCCTGGAACTCACTCTCCAAGAAACACGGAGACGCCCAGTGGGTCAAAATAGCCATTTTATCTGAGTCGGGGGTTTTGTTTCTTCTGTGTTCATGAGTTTTGTCCCCTGGGGCAGAGTTTTGGTACTGGGCTGATTAGTTGCCCCCCAAATAAACTGTCGTAGGTTCTTTCCATCGACTTGTGGCATTGAGGTTCTTCTTGGTGGAAGGGGCTTGTCATGTTGGAAGAAGTGGTGGAGGAATGAGACAAAGGGAGGGATTCTGGGTCACTAATGGGCTCTCTAATCATGTTGGCCCCTAGCTGGATCTCATTTTAGGGGATAGGCCAAGTGGGAGGAGTTAATGTGAGAACACGGGGTTATATTTACCAACATGGTGGAGGAGGTGACCATGGTGACCAAGAAAGAACAGGAGTAGATCAATCAGAGGGGAGTTACATTAGGGGCCACATTGCCATTCTATAGAGAACCATCATCCCAGTGAGAAGATGCTGGGCATGTTATTTCAGTGGGCATGCTCTGGGCAAGGCTGGGTATAAAGCTATACCTAGGGGCAAACTCACACTGGGGCAGAAAACTAGAGGGACACAAGGAGAAACAATACAAGGTGGGAAGAGGGTGTCCCTTCATTTTGCCCTTCCAAAACTAGTTTAAGGGCACTTATAAACCAGTTAGGGCCAAGGGGACATAATGGTCAGGGTGGGCAGGAGATGCCAAGTGACACCCGAGGTCCCATTAGCCAAGCAGGGTGCCAACCAAGTCTGCAGCAGGTCAAGCACCAAGCTCCTCAAGCAGAAAGAAATCAGAGGAGCTGGGGGTTCAGATCCGTAGGGGGATGTTGGGGAGCCCCCCTTTGCCAAGTGGCAGAATTAGGGGGGGGAAGAGACAGACTTGGCCAATAAGATCTATTGGGAGAAGGTACAGTAGTACAACTGGGCGCCCAATAGAATCAATACAAAGAGGCCACTAAAAAGCTGGATATTTCCCCGGCCAGTTATATTGCCCTTCAGGCC
Source organism: Xenopus tropicalis (assembly GCF_000004195.4). Lineage (NCBI taxonomy): Eukaryota > Metazoa > Chordata > Amphibia > Anura > Pipidae > Xenopus > Xenopus tropicalis. Next base: position 1,163,903 of record NC_030678.2, read on the forward strand.
CTATGTGGCCCCTGGGTTTTGGATGGAGGACCCCAGCTTTAGGATTAAGGAGAATAGGGTGGGGTGTGGCTATTTGCTCTCCGTAATATCCGTGGTTCTGCTGATAGGTCGAGGTTTTCATGTAGTTTTAGCCTCGTTATGGGCTAATGGGCCACAACCGGACAAAAAGGGAAAGGGGAAAAAGTCTTTAAAGGGGAAGTCAAACCAAAGAATTCATAAAACTACATCTGTGAGACCCCCAGTCTGGAGTAAAACACCAAGCCCCTCTGGGCTCATTCCTAGTGCTCTATGTGCCTGTGCCGGGCATGGAACCTTGGGCATATACATTGGCGCTCACACACAGGTGCCAGCTTGTACCCACCCCTCACAGCACAATCATTTATGGGAGGTTACGGGGTGCAGTGTCCCCACACACACTAATTGCAGGTAAGGTGCCCCCTCACTGGGTGTTCAACCTACTGCCCCTGGGTGTGTAACCTACTGCCCCTGGGTGTTCAACCTACTGCCCCTGGGTGTTCAACCTACTGCCCCTGGGTGTGTAACCTACTGCCCCTGGGTGTTCAACCTACTGCCCCTGGGTGTGTAACCTACTGCCCCTGGGTGTTCAACCTACTGCCCCTGGGTGTGTAACCTACAGCCCCTGGGTGTTCAACCTACTGCCCCTGGGTGTTCAACCTACTGCCCCTGGGTGTTCAACCTACTGCCCCTGGGTGTGTAAGAAAAAATGCTTTGGTTTTACACTAAAATCCATTTCCCAGCGTCCCCTGAACCCTTGAAAAATGGGGCCCAGGGCCGGTACCCTCTTCTCTGGGGCCAGTGGGGCTAAAAGCCCTGGCACGTTGGCACACTGATTGGTAATATATTGGGAATATTACTCATGGCCGAGGCAGATAGTAACACAAAGGGGCACAGAATGGTGGGTACAAGTTCTCTGGGGCACATTCATTGCCATGGTGATATCAGCATAGAGTAATGAAACCCCAAGGGTAGGGTGTGCCCCCACCTAGGTGATGCCCCCCAAAATGATTTGGGGTTATGCAGGAACAACAGCACAGGCAAGTATCCCATAATAACCAATCAGCAGGCATTTAGTAATCCTGTAGGGCAACTGAGAAGATAAGAGCAGAGATAAGATGTTGAATGCTGATTGGTTGTTCATGTGTCAGGAGCTGATTGGTCTGACAGAGACACCGTAATAAGGACCTGCCCTTCACCAATGAGAAGAGATGTTTATGTGCCCCTAACGCGGCTCCCCCGCCAGATCCATCTTGTAAAGATAACGACCTTAACGACCACTCAAGCCTTAGTTTATTAACAACAATAATAATAATAATAATAATGTCAGTAATACTGCCCCCTCCTGGCTGTGAGCCAGGGAATCTGCTTGTATAAATACATTTGTCTCTTTGGCATGGCTATGGCATAGCAGCAAGTCTTCTCCTAACAGCAATAAGGCCCCCCACTGCCAAGGTGCCACCTCCATCCCACTGGCTACCACCAAGGTGCCACCTCCATCCCACTGGCAACTGGCAACGTGCCACCTCCATCCCACTGGCTACTGCCAAGGTGCCACCTCTCCATCCCACTGGCTACCGCCAAGGTGCCACCTCCATCCCACTGGCAACTGGCAACGTGCCACCTCCATCCCACTGGCTACCTCCAATGTGCCACCTCCATCCCACTGGCTACTGCCAAGGTGCCACCTCCATCCCAATGGCTACCACCAAGGTGCCACCTCCATCCCAATGGCTACCGCCAAGGTGCCACCTCCATCCCAATGGCTACCACCAAGGTGCCACCTCCATCCCAATGGCTACCGCCAAGGTGCCACCTCCATCCCAATGGCTACCACCAAGGTGCCACCTCCATCTCAATGGCTACCACCAAGGTGCCACCTCCATCCCAATGGCTACCACCAAGGTGCCACCTCCATCCCAATGGCTACCGCCAAGGTGCCACCTCCATCCCAATGGCTACCACCAAGGTGCCACCTCCATCTCAATGACTACCAGCAAGGTGCCACCTCCATCCCAATGGCTATCACCAAGGTGCCACCTCTCCATCCTAGTGGTCATCACCAAGGTGAGGCATCCCTCCATCCCAATGGAAAGAACAAGGTGGCGCATCCTTCCATCCCAGGGAACCATCTTTCCATCACCAGGGGGCAGAGCGCTGCGTATAATGATTGCCAGGGCAAGCGTAGCGGGGCACCATTGTTCCATCACTAGGGAAGTCCTTCCATCCCTCCTCCTATGTGGGAGCACTGGCGCCACTCACAGGTTGGTCTCGGGTTTGCTGCTATCAATGAAGCGATGGGAGTTGGGGGGGATGAAGCTCTCGCTCAGTTTCAGGAAGGGGATCCCACAAACACTCACCACCAGTTGAGCGTCGGAGCACTGGAGGCAGAAAGTCAGGTCGGACCTGAGGGGACGTGTGACTGATTCTTCACTCACCAGAGTCCACACTCCGTAGGGGTTGCCCAGATATTGAATGGGGGGGCCGGGGCGCAGATACTGCTCCAGAAAGGCCTGAAGAAGAAAGGGGGTGCAAATGAGTAGGTTCTTCCCAATGTAAGAGACACCTTCCCTGGGGGGGCTGTACCTGGGGAGACAGCCGGTGGGCGAGACACTCTGTGAGGTGCTGGATGATCCCCTCCATGCTGTGTAGGTGGGCTTGCTGGGTAGAGCGCAGGTAGCGCTGAAGGCTCTGGGCAATGAGTGGGAATACGCTCTGCGCCGCCTCCCGAGACTGCAAAGTGTTGGGCGATTTCCACTCCTCGTCCCTCTGTGCCAAGTGCGTCAGCTGAGAGAATGCGTCGTGCACTGACATCACCAGCCTGCGGGCACAGCATGGGCACCACCCAGTCAGCAGCCTGGCATTGCCACCTACCCACACTCTCTATTACCCACACTCTCTCTATTACCCACGCTCTCTCTATTACCCACCCGCTCTCTATTACCCACGCTCTCTCTATTACCCAAGCGCTCTCTATTACCCACACTCTCTCTTACTCTCTCTCACCTGCCCTCTCTCTTACCCACTCTCCCTCTTACCCACTCTCTCTCTTACTCTCTCTCACCCCCACTCTCTCTCTTACACACTCTCTCACTTACCCACTCTCTTCCTCTCTCTTCCCCACTCTCCCTCTTATCCACTCTCTCTCACTTATCCAATCTATCTCTCTCTTAACCACTCTCCCTCTTATCCACTCTCTCTCTCTTACCCTCCCTCTCTCTCCTACTTGACCGGATCACTACAGTCTCGGGATGAGGACCCAGTAGGGAACCATTGTTATCTTTATCCCACAGACAGAATATACAGTATATGTAGGGCCTCTATATAAGGAAAGGACAGACTTTGTGGCCAAACTGATCCCTCCCACCTGGCTTTGCGCCTCCGGACTTTCCGTGCATGCTCCGCCTCTTCATAATATCTCTCTTTGTAATTGGTGGATGCCGAGATCAGGGTCTGTGATTGGCTGACTGCGCTGCTATCTGGCCCTGAAGAGAAGAAGACAGGTTTCAGTACCGGCCAATAGCAGCCCTCACTCTTCCCTAGGGTCTCTTGGGGTCTCCCAGCCCAGTGGCCTCAGAGCAAGGCATTGCCCACTTGGTGGGAACATATTGGTGCCAACAGGAGGTGCCAAGGCCCCGGCCCACAGAATTATATGCCCAGTATTATTTATATTTTATCATTGTGTCATTTCCTCAGTGAATGAGCCCCACGGTATTAACCCCTAATTCCCGTCTAATTGAACCCCACTCACCATCCACGCTGTAAACTTTCCTCCCGTGATGGTTCTCGTGCCGCGACCGCCTTCTGACCAGGGGAGGAGCTGGGCGTAACGCAGGGAAGTCCTTGTAGTAATTCTCCAGTACAAACAGGGCGGCTCTCTGTATACTGCACACACAATGCACCAGTTACACCCCCATGGGATGTTGCGCAACTTCACCCCACACTGGGGATTGCAACTCCTGCCCTAATTCATCCTCTTCTCCTTCATTCCATCTCTTCTCCTGATCCAACAACTATGCTGCTTCTTCTCCACCTTTCATACTACTCGTATCTACTCAACCAAACATCCCAATGAATTCCATCTCTTCTCCTGATCCAACAACCATGCTGCTTCTTCTCCTCCTTTCATACTACTCGTATCTACTCAACCAAACACCCCAATGAATTCCATCTCTTCTCCTGATCCAACAACCATGCTGCTTCTTCTCCTCCTTTCATACTACTCGTATCTACTCAACCAAACACCACACTGAATTCTATCTCTTCTCCTTATCCAACAACCATGCTGCTTCTTCTCCACCTTTCATACTACTCGTATCTACTCAACCAAACATCCCAATGAATTCCATCTCTTCTCCTGATCCAACAACCATGCTGCTTCTTCTCCTCCTTTCATACTACTCGTATCTACTCAACCAAACACCACACTGAATTCTATCTCTTCTCCTTATCCAACAACCATGCTGCTTCTTCTCCACCTTTCATACTACTCGTATCTACTCAACCAAACATCCCAATGAATTCCATCTCTTCTCCTGATCCAACAACCATGCTGCTTCTTCTCCTCCTTTCATACTACTCGTATCTACTCAACCAAACACCACACTGAATTCCACCTCTTCTCCTGATCCAACAACCATGCTGCTTCTTCTCCACCTTTCATACTACTCGCATCTAGTCAACCAAACACTACACTGAATTCCACCTCTTCTCCCTGATCCAACAACCATGCTGCTTCTTCTCCACCTTTCAAACTACTCGTATCTACTCAACCAAACATCACTGAATTCCACCTCTTCTCCTGATCCAACAACCATGCTGCTTCTTCTCCACCTTTCATACTACTCGCATCTAGTCAACCAAACACTACACTGAATTCCACCTCTTCTCCTGATCCAACAACCATGCTGCTTCTTCTCCACCTTTCATACTACTCGTATCTACTCAACCAAACATCACACTGAATTCCACCTCTTCTCCTGATCCAACAACCATGCTGCTTCTTCTCCACCTTTCATACTACTCGTATCTACTCAACCAAACACCACACTGAATTCCACCTCTTCTCCTGATTCCAACAACCATGCTGCTTCTTCTCCTCCTTTCATACTACTCGTATCTACTCAACAAACATCACTGAATTCCACCTCTTCTCCTGATCCAACACCATGCTGCTTCTTCTCCACCTTTCATACTACTAGTATCTACTCAACCAAACATCACACTGAATTCCATCTCTTCTTCTGATCCAACAACCATGCTGCTTCTTCTCCACCTTTCATACTACTCGTATCTACTCAACCAAACACCACACTGAATTCCACCTCTTCTCCTGATCCAACAACCATGCTGCTTCTTCTCCTCCTTTCATACTACTCGTATCTACTCAACCAAACATCCCACTGAATTCTATCTCTTCTCCTTATCCAACAACCATGCTGCTTCTTCTCCACCTTTCATACTACTCGTATCTACTCAACCAAACATCCCACTGAATTCCATCTCTTCTCCTGATCCAACAACCATGCTGCTTCTTCTCCTCCTTTCATACTACTCGTATCTACTCAACCAAACATCACTGAATTCCACCTCTTCTCCTGATCCAACAACCATGCTGCTTCTTCTCCTCCTTTCATACTACTCGTATCTACTTAACCAAACATCAACTGAATTCCACCTCTTCTCCTTATCCAACAACCATGCTGCTTCTTCTCCTCCTTTCATACTACTCGTATCTACTCAATCAAACATCACTGAATTTCACCTCTTCTCCTGATCCAACAACCATGCTGCTTCTTCTCCACCTTTCATACTACTCGTATCTACTCAACCAAACATCACACTGAATTTCACCTCTTCTCCTGATCCAACAACCATGCTGCTTCTTCTCCACCTTTCATACTACTCGTATCTACTCAACCAAACATCACCATGAATTCCATCTCTTCTCCTGATCCAACAACCATGCTGCTTCTTCTCCACCTTTCATACTACTCGTATCTACTGAACCAAACATCACACGGAATTCCACCTCTTCTCCTGATCCAACAACCATGCTGCTCTTCTCCACCTTTCATACTACTCGTATCTACTCAACCAAACATCACACGGAATTCCACCTCTTCTCCTGATCCAACAACCATGCTGCTTCTTCTCCACCTTTCATACTACTCGTATCTACTCAACCAAACATCACACTGAATTTCACCTCTTGTCCTGATCCAACAACCATGCTGCTTCTTCTCCTCCTTTCATACTACTCGTATCTACTGAACCAAACATCACACTGAATTTCACCTCTTCTCCTGATCCAACAACCATGCTTCTTCTTCTCCACCTTTCATACTACTCGTATCTACTGAACCAAACATCACACGGAACTCCACCTCTTCTCCTGATCCAACAACCATGCTGCTTCTTCTCCACCTTTCATACTACTCGTATCTACTGAACCAAACATCACACTGAATTTCACCCTCTTGTCCTGATCCAACAACCATGCTGCTTCTTCTCCTCCTTTCATACTACTCGTATCTACTGAACCAAACGTCACACTGAATTTCCCCTCTTCTCCTGATCCAACAACCATACTGCTTCTTCTCCACCTTTCATACTACTCGTATCTACTGAACCAAACATCACACTGAATTTCACCTCTTCTCCTGATCCAACAACCATGCTGCTTCTTCTCCACCTTTCATACTACTCGTATCTACTGAACCAAACATCACACTGAATTCCATCTCTTCTCCTGATCCAACAACCATGCTGCTTCTTCTCCACCTTTCATACTACTCGTATCTACTGAACCAAACATCACACGGAATTCCACCTCTTCTCCTGATCCCACAACCATGCTGCTTCTTCTCCAGCTTTCATACTACTCGTATCTATTCAACCAAACATCACACGGAATTCCATCTCTTCTCCTGATCCAACAACCATGCTGCTTCTTCTGCACCTTTCATACTACTTGTATCTACTCAACCAAACATCACTGAATTCCATCTCTTCTCCTGATCCAACAACCATGCTGCTTCTTCTCCACCTTTCATACTACTCGTATCTATTCAACAAAACATCACACGGAATTCCATCTCTTCTCCCTGATCCAACAACCATGCTGCTTCTTCTCCACCATTCATACTACTCGTATCTACTCAACCAAACATCACACTGAATTCCACCTCTTCTCCTGATCCAACAACCATGCTGCTTCTTCTCCACCTTTCATACTACTCGTATCTACTCAACCAAACATCACTGAATGCCATCTCTTCTCCTGATCCAACAACCATGCTGCTTCTTCTCCACCTTTCATACTACTCGTATCTACTCAACCAAACATCCCACTGAATTCCATCTCTTCTCCTGATCCAACAACCATGCTACTTCTTCTCCACCTTTCATACTACTCGTATCTACTCAACCAAACACCACACTGAATTCCACCTCTTCTCCTGATCCAACAACCATGCTGCTTCTTCTCCACCTTTCATACTACTCGTATCTACTCAACCAAACATCCCACTGAATTCCCACCTCTTCTCCTGATCCAACAACCATGCTGCTTCTTCTCCACCTTTCATACTACTCGTATCTACTCAACCAAACATCACTGAATTCCACCTCTTCTCCTGATCCAACAACCATGCTGCTTCTTCTCCACCTTTCATACTACTCGCATCTAGTCAACCAAACACTACACTGAATTCCACCTCTTCTCCTGATCCAACAACCATGCTGCTTCTTCTCCACCTTTCATACTACTCGTATCTACTCAACCAAACATCACACTGAATTCCACCTCTTCTCCTGATCCAACAACCATGCTGCTTCTTCTCCACCTTTCATACTACTCGTATCTACTCAACCAAACACCACACTGAATTCCACCTCTTCTCCTGATCCAACAACCATGCTGCTTCTTCTCCACCTTTCATACTACTCGTATCTACTCAACCAAACATCACTGAATTCCACCTCTTCTCCTGATCCAACAACCATGCTGCTTCTTCGGCACCTTTCATACTACTCGTATCTACTCAACCAAACACCACACTGAATTCCACCTCTTCTCCTGATCCAACAACCATGCTGCTTCTTCTCCACCTTTCATACTACTCATATCTACTCAACCAAAAACCACACTGAATTCCACCTCTTCTCCTGATCCAACAACCATGCTACTTCTTCTCCACCTTTCATACTACTCGTATCTACTCAACCAAACATCACACTGAATTCTATCTCTTCTCCTGATCCAACAACCATGCTGCTTCTTCTCCACCTTTCATACTACTCGTATCTACTCAACCAAACATCCCAATGAATTCCATCTCTTCTCCTGATCCAACAACCATGCTGCTTCTTCTCCTCCTTTCATACTACTCGTATCTACTCAACCAAACACCACACTGAATTCCACCTCTTCTCCTGATCCAACAACCATGCTGCTTCTTCTCCACCTTTCATACTACTCGCATCTAGTCAACCAAACACTACACTGAATTCCACCTCTTCTCCTGATCCAACAACCATGCTGCTTCTTCTCCACCTTTCATACTACTCGTATCTACTCAACCAAACATCACTGAATTCCACCTCTTCTCCTGATCCAACAACCATGCTGCTTCTTCTCCACCTTTCATACTACTCGCATCTAGTCAACCAAACACTACACTGAATTCCACCTCTTCTCCTGATCCAACAACCATGCTGCTTCTTCTCCACCTTTCATACTACTCGTATCTACTCAACCAAACATCACACTGAATTCCACCTCTTCTCCTGATCCAACAACCATGCTGCTTCTTCTCCACCTTTCATACTACTCGTATCTACTCAACCAAACATCACACTGAATTCCACCTCTTCTCCTGATCCAACAACCATGCTGCTTCTTCTCCACCTTTCATACTACTCGTATCTACTCAACCAAACACCACACTGAATTCCATCTCTTCTCCTGATCCAACAACCATGCTGCTTCTTCTCCACCTTTCAAACTACTTGTATCTACTCAACCAAACACCACACTGAATTCCACCTCTTCTCCTGATCCAACAACCATGCTGCTTCTTCTCCTCCTTTCATACTACTCGTATCTACTCAACCAAACATCACTGAATTCCACCTCTTCTCCTGATCCAACAACCATGCTGCTTCTTCTCCACCTTTCATACTACTAGTATCTACTCAACCAAACATCACACTGAATTCCATCTCTTCTTCTGATCCAACAACCATGCTGCTTCTTCTCCACCTTTCATACTACTCGTATCTACTCAACCAAACACCACACTGAATTCCACCTCTTCTCCTGATCCAACAACCATGCTGCTTCTTCTCCTCCTTTCATACTACTCGTATCTACTCAACCAAACATCCCACTGAATTCTATCTCTTCTCCTTATCCAACAACCATGCTGCTTCTTCTCCACCTTTCATACTACTCGTATCTACTCAACCAAACATCCCACTGAATTCCATCTCTTCTCCTGATCCAACAACCATGCTGCTTCTTCTCCTCCTTTCATACTACTCGTATCTACTCAACCAAACACCACACTGAATTCCACCTCTTCTCCTGATCCAACAACCATGCTGCTTCTTCTCCTCCTTTCATACTACTCGTATCTACTCAACCAAACATCCCACTGAATTCTATCTCTTCTCCTTATCCAACAACCATGCTGCTTCTTCTCCACCTTTCATACTACTCGTATCTACTCAACCAAACATCCCACTGAATTCCATCTCTTCTCCTGATCCAACAACCATGCTGCTTCTTCTCCTCCTTTCATACTACTCGTATCTACTCAACCAAACATCACTGAATTCCACCTCTTCTCCTGATCCAACAACCATGCTGCTTCTTCTCCTCCTTTCATACTACTCGTATCTACTTAACCAAACATCACTGAATTCCACCTCTTCTCCTTATCCAACAACCATGCTGCTTCTTCTCCTCCTTTCATACTACTCGTATCTACTCAATCAAACATCACTGAATTTCACCTCTTCTCCTGATCCAACAACCATGCTGCTTCTTCTCCACCTTTCATACTACTCGTATCTACTCAACCAAACATCACACTGAATTTCACCTCTTCTCCTGATCCAACAACCATGCTGCTTCTTCTCCACCTTTCATACTACTCGTATCTACTCAACCAAACATCACACTGAATTCCATCTCTTCTCCTGATCCAACAACCATGCTGCTTCTTCTCCACCTTTCATACTACTCGTATCTACTGAACCAAACATCACACGGAATTCCACCTCTTCTCCTGATCCAACAACCATGCTGCTTCTTCTCCACCTTTCATACTACTCGTATCTACTCAACCAAACATCACACTGAATTTCATCTCTTCTCCTGATCCAACAACCATGCTGCTTCTTCTCCTCCTTTCATACTACTCGTATCTATTGAACCAAACATCACACTGAATTTCACCTCTTGTCCTGATCCAACAACCATGCTGCTTCTTCTCCTCCTTTCATACTACTCGTATCTACTGAACCAAACATCACACTGAATTTCCCCTCTTCTCCTGATCCAACAACCATACTGCTTCTTCTCCACCTTTCATACTACTCGTATCTACTCAACCAAACATCACACTGAATTTCACCTCTTGTCCTGATCCAACAACCATGCTGCTTCTTCTCCTCCTTTCATACTACTCGTATCTACTGAACCAAACATCACACTGAATTTCACCTCTTCTCCTGATCCAACAACCATGCTGCTTCTTCTCCACCTTTCATACTACTCGTATCTACTGAACCAAACATCACACTGAATTCCATCTCTTCTCCTGATCCAACAACCATGCTGCTTCTTCTCCTCCTTTCATACTACTCGTATCTACTCAACCAAACATCACTGAATTCCACCTCTTCTCCTGATCCAACAACCATGCTGCTTCTTCTCCACCTTTCATACTACTAGTATCTACTCAACCAAACATCACACTGAATTCCATCTCTTCTTCTGATCCAACAACCATGCTGCTTCTTCTCCACCTTTCATACTACTCGTATCTACTCAACCAAACACCACACTGAATTCCACCTCTTCTCCTGATCCAACAACCATGCTGCTTCTTCTCCTCCTTTCATACTACTCGTATCTACTCAACCAAACATCCCACTGAATTCTATCTCTTCTCCTTATCCAACAACCATGCTGCTTCTTCTCCACCTTTCATACTACTCGTATCTACTCAACCAAACATCACACTGAATTCCATCTCTTCTCCTGATCCAACAACCATGCTGCTTCTTCTCCACCTTTCATACTACTCGTATCTACTGAACCAAACATCACACGGAATTCCACCTCTTCTCCTGATCCAACAACCATGCTGCTTCTTCTCCACCTTTCATACTACTCGTATCTACTCAACCAAACATCCCAATGAATTCCATCTCTTCTCCTGATCCAACAACCATGCTGCTTCTTCTCCTCCTTTCATACTACTCGTATCTACTCAACCAAACACCACACTGAATTCCACCTCTTCTCCTGATCCAACAACCATGCTGCTTCTTCTCCACCTTTCATACTACTCGTATCTACTCAACCAAACATCCCAATGAATTCCATCTCTTCTCCTGATCCAACAACCATGCTGCTTCTTCTCCTCCTTTCATACTACTCGTATCTACTCAACCAAACACCACACTGAATTCCACCTCTTCTCCTGATCCAACAACCATGCTGCTTCTTCTCCACCTTTCATACTACTCGCATCTAGTCAACCAAACACTACACTGAATTCCACCTCTTCTCCTGATCCAACAACCATGCTGCTTCTTCTCCACCTTTCAAACTACTCGTATCTACTCAACCAAACATCACTGAATTCCACCTCTTCTCCTGATCCAACAACCATGCTGCTTCTTCTCCACCTTTCATACTACTCGCATCTAGTCAACCAAACACTACACTGAATTCCACCTCTTCTCCTGATCCAACAACCATGCTGCTTCTTCTCCACCTTTCATACTACTCGTATCTACTCAACCAAACATCACACTGAATTCCACCTCTTCTCCTGATCCAACAACCATGCTGCTTCTTCTCCACCTTTCATACTACTCGTATCTACTCAACCAAACACCACACTGAATTCCACCTCTTCTCCTGATCCAACAACCATGCTGCTTCTTCTCCTCCTTTCATACTACTCGTATCTACTCAACAAACATCACTGAATTCCACCTCTTCTCCTGATCCAACAACCATGCTGCTTCTTCTCCACCTTTCATACTACTAGTATCTACTCAACCAAACATCACACTGAATTCCATCTCTTCTTCTGATCCAACAACCATGCTGCTTCTTCTCCACCTTTCATACTACTCGTATCTACTCAACCAAACACCACACTGAATTCCACCTCTTCTCCTGATCCAACAACCATGCTGCTTCTTCTCCTCCTTTCATACTACTCGTATCTACTCAACCAAACATCCCACTGAATTCTATCTCTTCTCCTTATCCAACAACCATGCTGCTTCTTCTCCACCTTTCATACTACTCGTATCTACTCAACCAAACATCCCACTGAATTCCATCTCTTCTCCTGATCCAACAACCATGCTGCTTCTTCTCCTCCTTTCATACTACTCGTATCTACTCAACCAAACATCACTGAATTCCACCTCTTCTCCTGATCCAACAACCATGCTGCTTCTTCTCCTCCTTTCATACTACTCGTATCTACTTAACCAAACATCACTGAATTCCACCTCTTCTCCTTATCCAACAACCATGCTGCTTCTTCTCCTCCTTTCATACTACTCGTATCTACTCAATCAAACATCACTGAATTTCACCTCTTCTCCTGATCCAACAACCATGCTGCTTCTTCTCCACCTTTCATACTACTCGTATCTACTCAACCAAACATCACACTGAATTTCACCTCTTCTCCTGATCCAACAACCATGCTGCTTCTTCTCCACCTTTCATACTACTCGTATCTACTCAACCAAACATCACACTGAATTCCATCTCTTCTCCTGATCCAACAACCATGCTGCTTCTTCTCCACCTTTCATACTACTCGTATCTACTGAACCAAACATCACACGGAATTCCACCTCTTCTCCTGATCCAACAACCATGCTGCTTCTTCTCCACCTTTCATACTACTCGTATCTACTCAACCAAACATCACACGGAATTCCACCTCTTCTCCTGATCCAACAACCATGCTGCTTCTTCTCCACCTTTCATACTACTCGTATCTACTCAACCAAACATCACACTGAATTTCACCTCTTGTCCTGATCCAACAACCATGCTGCTTCTTCTCCTCCTTTCATACTACTCGTATCTACTGAACCAAACATCACACTGAATTTCACCTCTTCTCCTGATCCAACAACCATGCTTCTTCTTCTCCACCTTTCATACTACTCGTATCTACTGAACCAAACATCACACGGAACTCCACCTCTTCTCCTGATCCAACAACCATGCTGCTTCTTCTCCACCTTTCATACTACTCGTATCTACTGAACCAAACATCACACTGAATTTCACCTCTTGTCCTGATCCAACAACCATGCTGCTTCTTCTCCTCCTTTCATACTACTCGTATCTACTGAACCAAACGTCACACTGAATTTCCCCTCTTCTCCTGATCCAACAACCATACTGCTTCTTCTCCACCTTTCATACTACTCGTATCTACTGAACCAAACATCACACTGAATTTCACCTCTTCTCCTGATCCAACAACCATGCTGCTTCTTCTCCACCTTTCATACTACTCGTATCTACTGAACCAAACATCACACTGAATTCCATCTCTTCTCCTGATCCAACAACCATGCTGCTTCTTCTCCACCTTTCATACTACTCGTATCTACTGAACCAAACATCACACGGAATTCCACCTCTTCTCCTGATCCCACAACCATGCTGCTTCTTCTCCAGCTTTCATACTACTCGTATCTATTCAACCAAACATCACACGGAATTCCATCTCTTCTCCTGATCCAACAACCATGCTGCTTCTTCTGCACCTTTCATACTACTTGTATCTACTCAACCAAACATCACTGAATTCCATCTCTTCTCCTGATCCAACAACCATGCTGCTTCTTCTCCACCTTTCATACTACTCGTATCTATTCAACAAAACATCACACGGAATTCCATCTCTTCTCCTGATCCAACAACCATGCTGCTTCTTCTCCACCATTCATACTACTCGTATCTACTCAACCAAACATCACACTGAATTCCACCTCTTCTCCTGATCCAACAACCATGCTGCTTCTTCTCCACCTTTCATACTACTCGTATCTACTCAACCAAACATCACTGAATGCCATCTCTTCTCCTGATCCAACAACCATGCTGCTTCTTCTCCACCTTTCATACTACTCGTATCTACTCAACCAAACATCCCACTGAATTCCATCTCTTCTCCTGATCCAACAACCATGCTACTTCTTCTCCACCTTTCATACTACTCGTATCTACTCAACCAAACACCACACTGAATTCCACCTCTTCTCCTGATCCAACAACCATGCTGCTTCTTCTCCACCTTTCATACTACTCGTATCTACTCAACCAAACATCCCACTGAATTCCACCTCTTCTCCTGATCCAACAACCATGCTGCTTCTTCTCCACCTTTCATACTACTCGTATCTACTCAACCAAACATCACTGAATTCCACCTCTTCTCCTGATCCAACAACCATGCTGCTTCTTCTCCACCTTTCATACTACTCGCATCTAGTCAACCAAACACTACACTGAATTCCACCTCTTCTCCTGATCCAACAACCATGCTGCTTCTTCTCCACCTTTCATACTACTCGTATCTACTCAACCAAACATCACACTGAATTCCACCTCTTCTCCTGATCCAACAACCATGCTGCTTCTTCTCCACCTTTCATACTACTCGTATCTACTCAACCAAACACCACACTGAATTCCACCTCTTCTCCTGATCCAACAACCATGCTGCTTCTTCTCCACCTTTCATACTACTCGTATCTACTCAACCAAACATCACTGAATTCCACCTCTTCTCCTGATCCAACAACCATGCTGCTTCTTCGGCACCTTTCATACTACTCGTATCTACTCAACCAAACACCACACTGAATTCCACCTCTTCTCCTGATCCAACAACCATGCTGCTTCTTCTCCACCTTTCATACTACTCATATCTACTCAACCAAAAACCACACTGAATTCCACCTCTTCTCCTGATCCAACAACCATGCTACTTCTTCTCCACCTTTCATACTACTCGTATCTACTCAACCAAACATCACACTGAATTCTATCTCTTCTCCTGATCCAACAACCATGCTGCTTCTTCTCCACCTTTCATACTACTCGTATCTACTCAACCAAACATCCCAATGAATTCCATCTCTTCTCCTGATCCAACAACCATGCTGCTTCTTCTCCTCCTTTCATGCTACTCGTATCTACTCAACCAAACACCACACTGAATTCCACCTCTTCTCCTGATCCAACAACCATGCTGCTTCTTCTCCACCTTTCATACTACTCGCATCTAGTCAACCAAACACTACACTGAATTCCACCTCTTCTCCTGATCCAACAACCATGCTGCTTCTTCTCCACCTTTCATACTACTCGTATCTACTCAACCAAACATCACTGAATTCCACCTCTTCTCCTGATCCAACAACCATGCTGCTTCTTCTCCACCTTTCATACTACTCGCATCTAGTCAACCAAACACTACACTGAATTCCACCTCTTCTCCTGATCCAACAACCATGCTGCTTCTTCTCCACCTTTCATACTACTCGTATCTACTCAACCAAACATCACACTGAATTCCACCTCTTCTCCTGATCCAACAACCATGCTGCTTCTTCTCCACCTTTCATACTACTCGTATCTACTCAACCAAACATCACACTGAATTCCACCTCTTCTCCTGATCCAACAACCATGCTGCTTCTTCTCCACCTTTCATACTACTCGTATCTACTCAACCAAACACCACACTGATTCCATCTCTTCTCCTGATCCAACAACCATGCTGCTTCTTCTCCACCTTTCAAACTACTTGTATCTACTCAACCAAACACCACACTGAATTCCACCTCTTCTCCTGATCCAACAACCATGCTGCTTCTTCTCCTCCTTTCATACTACTCGTATCTACTCAACCAAACATCACTGAATTCCACCTCTTCTCCTGATCCAACAACCATGCTGCTTCTTCTCCACCTTTCATACTACTAGTATCTACTCAACCAAACATCACACTGAATTCCATCTCTTCTTCTGATCCAACAACCATGCTGCTTCTTCTCCACCTTTCATACTACTCGTATCTACTCAACCAAACACCACACTGAATTCCACCTCTTCTCCTGATCCAACAACCATGCTGCTTCTTCTCCTCCTTTCATACTACTCGTATCTACTCAACCAAACATCCCACTGAATTCTATCTCTTCTCCTTATCCAACAACCATGCTGCTTCTTCTCCACCTTTCATACTACTCGTATCTACTCAACCAAACATCCACTGAATTCCATCTCTTCTCCTGATCCAACAACCATGCTGCTTCTTCTCCTCCTTTCATACTACTCGTATCTACTCAACCAAACACCACACTGAATTCCACCTTCTTCTCCTGATCCAACAACCATGCTGCTTCTTCTCCTCCTTTCATACTACTCGTATCTACTCAACCAAACATCCCACTGAATTCTATCTCTTCTCCTTATCCAACAACCATGCTGCTTCTTCTCCACCTTTCATACTACTCGTATCTACTCAACCAAACATCCCACTGAATTCCATCTCTCTCCTGATCCAACAAACCATGCTGCTTCTTCTCCTCCTTTCATACTACTCCGTATCTACTCAACCAAACATCACTGAATTCCACCTCTTCTCCTGATCCAACAACCATGCTGCTTCTTCTCCTCCTTTCATACTACTCGTATCTACTTAACCAAACATCACTGAATTCCACCTCTTCTCCTTATCCAACAACCATGCTGCTTCTTCTCCTCCTTTCATACTACTCGTATCTACTCAATCAAACATCACTGAATTTCACCTCTTCTCCTGATCCAACAACCATGCTGCTTCTTCTCCACCTTTCATACTACTCGTATCTACTCAATCAAACATCACACTGAATTTCACCTCTTCTCCTGATCCAACAACCATGCTGCTTCTTCTCCACCTTTCATACTACTCGTATCTACTCAACCAAACATCACACTGAATTCATCTCTTCTCCTGATCCAACAACCATGCTGCTTCTTCTCCACCTTTCATACTACTCGTATCTACTGAACCAAACATCACACGGAATTCCACCTCTTCTCCTGATCCAACAACCATGCTGCTTCTTCTCCACCTTTCATACTACTCGTATCTACTCAAACCAAACATCACACTGAATTTCATCTCTTCTCCTGATCCAACAACCATGCTGCTTCTTCTCCTCCTTTCATACTACTCGTATCTATTGAACCAAACATCACACTGAATTTCACCTCTTGTCCTGATCCAACAACCATGCTGCTTCTTCTCCTCCTTTCATACTACTCGTATCTACTGAACCAAACATCAACACTGAATTTCCCCTCTTCTCCTGATCCAACAACCATACTGCTTCTTCTCCACTTCATACTACTCGTATCTACTCAACCAAACATCACACTGAATTTCACCTCTTGTCCTGATCCAACAACCATGCTGCTTCTTCTCCTCCTTCATACTACTCGTATCTACTGAACCAAAACATCACACTGAATTTCACCTCTTCTCCTGATCCAACAACCATGCTGCTTCTTCTCCACCTTTCATACTACTCGTATCTACTGAACCAAACATCAACACTGAATTCCATCTCTTCTCCTGATCCAACAACCATGCTGCTTTCTTCTCCTCCTTTCATACTACTCGTATCTACTCAACCAAACATCACCTGAATTCCACCTCTTCTCCTGATCCAACAACCATGCTGCTTCTTCTCCACCTTTCATACTACTAGTATCTACTCAACCAAACATCACACTGAATTCCATCTCTTCTTCTGATCCAACAACCATGCTGCTTCTTCTCCACCTTTCATACTACTCGTATCTACTGAACCAAACATCACACGGAATTCCACCTCTTCTCCTGATCCAACAACCATGCTGCTTCTTCTCCAGCTTTCATACTACTCGTATCTATTCAACCAAACATCACACGGAATTCCATCTCTTCTCCTGATCCAACAACCATGCTGCTTCTTCTGCACCTTTCATACTACTTGTATCTACTCAACCAAACATCACTGAATTCCATCTCTTCTCCTGATCCAACAACCATGCTGCTTCTTCTCCACCTTTCATACTACTCGTATCTATTCAACCAAACATCACACGGAATTCCATCTCTTCTCCTGATCCAACAACCATGCTGCTTCTTCTCCACCATTCATACTACTCGTATCTACTCAACCAAACATCACACTGAATTCCACCTCTTCTCCTGATCCAACAACCATGCTGCTTCTTCTCCACCTTTCATACTACTCGTATCTACTCAACCAAACATCACTGAATGCCATCTCTTCTCCTGATCCAACAACCATGCTGCTTCTTCTCCACCTTTCATACTACTCGTATCTACTCAACCAAACATCCCACTGAATCCATCTCTTCTCCTGATCCAACAACCATGCTACTTCTTCTCCACCTTTCATACTACTCGTATCTACTCAACCAAACACCACACTGAATTCCACCTCTTCTCCTGATCCAACAACCATGCTGCTTCTTCTCCACCTTTCATACTACTCGTATCTACTCAACAAAACATCCCACTGAATTCCACCTCTTCTCCTGATCCAACAACCATGCTGCTTCTTCTCCACCTTTCATACTACTCGTATCTACTCAACCAAACATCACTGAATTCCACCTCTTCTCCTGATCCAACAACCATGCTGCTTCTTCTCCACCTTTCATACTACTCGCATCTAGTCAACCAAACACTACACTGAATTCCACTTCTTCTCCTGATCCAACAACCATGCTGCTTCTTCTCCACCTTTCATACTACTCATATCTACTCAACCAAACATCACACTGAATTCCACCTCTTCTCCTGATCCAACAACCATGCTGCTTCTTCTCCACCTTTCATACTACTCGTATCTACTCAACCAAACACCATACTGAATTCCACCTCTTCTCCTGATCCAACAACCATGCTGCTTCTTCTCCACCTTTCATACTACTCGTATCTACTCAACCAAACATCACTGAATTCCACCTCTTCTCCTGATCCAACAACCATGCTGCTTCTTCTGCACCTTTCATACTACTCGTATCTACTCAACCAAACACCACACTGAATTCCACCTCTTCTCCTGATCCAACAACCATGCTGCTTCTTCTCCACCTTTCATACTACTCGTATCTACTCAACCAAAAACCACACTGAATTCCACCTCTTCTCCTGATCCAACAACCATGCTACTTCTTCTCCACCTTTCATACTACTCGTATCTACTCAACCAAACATCACACTGAATTCTATCTCTTCTCCTGATCCAACAACCATGCTGCTTCTTCTCCACCTTTCATACTACTCGTATCTACTCAACCAAACACCACACTGAATTCCACCTCTTCTCCTGATCCAACAACCATGCTGCTTCTTCTCCACCTTTCATACTACTCATATCTACTCAACCAAACATCACACTGAATTCCACCTCTTCTCCTGATCCAACAACCATGCTGCTTCTTCTCCACCTTTCATACTACTCGTATCTACTCAACCAAACACCACACTGCATTCCACCTCTTTCTCCTGATCCAACAACCATGCTGCTTCTTCCCACCTTTCATACTACTCGTATCTACTCAACAAACATCCCACTGAATTCCACCTCTCTCCTGATCCACAACCATGCTGCTTCTTCTCCACCTTTCATACTACTCGTATCTACTCAACCAAACATCACACTGAATTCCATCTCTTCTCCTGATCCAACAACCATGCTGCTTCTTCTCCAGCTTTCATACTACTCGTATCTACTCAACCAAACATCCCACTGAATTCCACCTCTTCTCCTGATCCAACAACCATGCTGCTTCTTCTCCACCTTTCATACTACTCGTATCTACTCAACCAAACATCCCACTGAATTCCACCTCTTCTCCTGATCCAACAACCATGCTGCTTCTTCTCCACCTTTCATACTACTCGTATCTACTCAACCAAACATCACTGAATTCCACCTCTTCTCCTGATCCAACAACCATGCTGCTTCTTCTCCACCTTTTATACTACTCGTATCTACTCAACCAAACATCACTGAATTTCACCTCTTCTCCTGATCCAACAACCATGCTGCTTCTTCTCCACCTTTCATACTACTCGTATCTACTCAACCAAACACCACACTGAATTCCCCCTCTTCTCCTGAATCCACAACCATGCTTGCTTCTTCTCTCCACCTTTCATACTGCTCGTATCTACTCAACCAAACACCACACTGAATTCCCCCTCTTCTCCTGATCCAACAACCATGCTGCTTCTTCTCCACCTTTCATACTACTCGTATCTACTCAACCAAACATCCCAATGATTCCATCTCTTCCTCCTGAATCAACAACCATGCTGCTTCTTCTCCTCCTTTCATACTACTCGTATCTACTCAACCAAACACCACACTGAATTCCACCTCTTCTCCTGATCCAACAACCATGCTGCTTCTTCTCCACCTTTCATACTACTCGTATCTACTCAACCAAACACCACACTGAATTCCACCTCTTCTCCTGATCCAACAACCATGCTGCTTCTTCTCCACCTTTCATACTACTTGTATCTACTCAACCAAACACCACACTTAATTCCACCTCTTCTCCTGATCCAACAACCATGCTGCTTCTTCTCCACCTTTCATACTACTCGTATCTACTCAACCAAACATCCCAATGAATTCCATCTCTTCTCCTGATCCAACAACCATGCTGCTTCTTCTCCACCTTTCATACTACTCGTATCTACTCAACCAAACACCACACTGATTTCCACCTCTTCTCCTGATCCAACAACCATGCTG
Source organism: Xenopus tropicalis (assembly GCF_000004195.4). Taxonomy (NCBI): domain Eukaryota; kingdom Metazoa; phylum Chordata; class Amphibia; order Anura; family Pipidae; genus Xenopus; species Xenopus tropicalis. The sequence goes on from NC_030678.2 coordinate 1,185,047, forward strand.
CTTCTTCTCCACCTTTCATACTACTCGTATCTACTCAACCAAACATCCCAATGAATTCCATCTCTTCTCCTGATCCAACAACCATGCTGCTTCTTCTCCACCTTTCATACTACTCGTATCTACTCAACCAAACACCACACTGAATTCCACCTCTTCTCTTGATCCAACAACCATGCTGCTTCTTCTCCTCCTTTCATACTACTCGTATCTACTCAACCGAACATCACACTGAATTCCATCTCTTCTCCTGATCCAACAACCATGCTGCTTCTTCTCCTCCTTTCATACTACTCGTATCTACTCAACCGAACATCACACTGAATTCCATCTCTTCTCCTGATCCAACAACCATGCTGCTTCTTCTCCACCTTTCATACTACTCGTATCTACTCAACCAAACACCACAATGAATCCAGTCTCTTTTTGCCGGGCCGTTCCTACACGTACCTGAGGGTCCCAAGGCTGTAAAATCGCATCTCTCCATCACTGCTCCTCATGACCTTCAGGTAAAAAAAGGGTTGCAACTGGCGGAGCTCGAGCAAAATGAGGCCAAGGTAATGAATGAAAATGAGAGCGTCCACCAATGAGACTGCATATTCCACCACTCCAAGCAGGTTCTTCTCCTGGGGGCCTAGGACCCTCACACCATAGAAGAGCCAATAGGAGGATAGGAAGAGGAAGAGCAAGACTAATAGAAGCGCATGGAATTCAACTAGTCGAGGAAGAGCACAATGTGGTGGACGAAGTAAAACAGCCCAGGTAGCCAAAGAAAGAAGAAGCAGCTTAAAGGCCAAAGAAATATAAAGCCCCTCACAGACTATACCACAGGGTTCTAGCTGAGGCCCCCAAAATACTTGGGGGAGCACAATAAAAGCAGGTGGGGTAAGGATAGCAATAAGTCCAAGAACACAACTCAAGTAGAATCCAATCATAATCCAGGTTTTAGGCCTAGCAGTGTCTGGGATCCTGGAGGTTCCAACGGGGGGCAAGTCCTCAAATGATGCACTGCGCTCTGATGTGACTGCTGTGGTGGTCTCGCCCCAATGATCATCCTATAGGGTTGGTAGAGGGAAGGTCACTTTTCAGTGCAGTGATTGGCAAAGGGAACTTCTAAAATGTGGCAAACTAGAAAAGTGTGTGTCCAATGTTCTAGGGATGATCAATAGGTAAAGCTAGAGGGAAGGTTCTAAGGAACATAGGTGGAGTTAGAGGGAAGGTTCTAAGGAACATAGGTGGAGTTAGAGGGAAGGTTCTAAGTAACCAAGGTGGAGTTAGAGGGAAGGTTCTAAGGAACATAGGTGGAGTTAGAGGGAAGGTTCTAAGTAAGAAAGGTGGAGTTAGAGGGAAGGTTCTAAGGAAAATAGGTGGAGTTAGAGGGAAGGTTCTAAGGAACATAGGTGATGTTAGAGGGAAGGTTCTAAGGAACATAGGTGGAGTTAGAGGGAAGGTTCTAAGGAACACAGGTGGAGTTAGAGGGAAGGTTCTAAGTAACAAAGGTGGAGTTAGAGGGAAGGTTCTAAGGAACATAGGTGGCGTTAGAGGGAAGTTTCTAAGGAACATAGGTGGAGTTAGAGGGAAGGTTCTAAGGAACATAGGTGGAGTTAGAGGGAAGGTTCTAAGGAACATAGGTGGAGTTAGAGGGAAGGTTCTAAGGAACATAGGTGGAGTTAGAGGGAAGGTTCTAAGGAACATAGGTGATGTTAGAGGGAAGGTTCTAAGGAACATAGGTGGAGTTAGAGGGAAGGTTCTAAGGAACACAGGTGGAGTTAGAGGGAAGGTTCTAAGTAACAAAGGTGGAGTTAGAGGGAAGGTTCTAAGGAACATTAGGTGGAGTTAGAGGGAAGTTTCTAAGGACATAGGTGGAGTTTAGAGGGAAGGTTCTAAGGAACATAGGTGGAGTTAGAGGGAAGGTTCTAAGGAACATAGGTGGAGTTAGAGGGAAGGTTCTAAAGAACATAGGTGGAGTTAGAGGGAAGGTTCTAAGGAACATAGGTGGAGTTAGAGGGAAGGTTCTAAGGAACATAGGTGGGAGTTAGAGGGAAGGTTCTAAGGTGGAGTTAGAGGGAAGGTTCTAAGGAACATAGGTGGAGTTAGAGGGAAGGTTCTAAGGAACATAGATGGAGTTATAGGGAAGGTTCTAAAGAACATAGGTGGAGTTAGAGTGAAGGTTCTAAGGAACATAGGTGGAGTTAGAGTGAAGGTTCTAAGGAACATAGGTGGAGTTAGAGGGAAGGTTCTAAGGAACATAGGTGGAGTTAGAGGGAAGGTTCTAAGGAACATAGGTGGAGTTAGAGGGAAGGTTCTAAGGAACATAGGTGGAGTTAGAGGGATGGTTCTAAGGTTCATAGGTGGAGTTAGAGGGAAGGTTCTAAGGTGGAGTTAGAGGGAAGGTTCTAAGGAACATAGGTGGAGTTAGAGGGAAGGTTGAGTTAGAGGGAAGGTTCTAAAGAACATAGGTGGAGTTAGAGGGAAGGTTCTAAAGAACATAGGTGGAGTTAGAGGGAAGGTTCTAAAGAACATAGGTGGAGTTAGAGGGAAGGTTCTAAGGAACATAGGTGGAGTTAGAGGGAAGGTTCTAAAGAACATAGGTGGAGTTAGAGGGAAGGTTCTAAAGAACATAGGTGGAGTTAGAGGGAAGGTTCTAAGGAACATAGGTGGAGTTAGAGGAAGGTTCTAAGGAACATAGGTGGAGTTAGAGGGATGGTTCTAAGGTTCATAGGTGGAGTTAGAGGGAAGGTTCTAAGGTGGAGTTAGAGGGAAGGTTCTAAGGAACATAGTGGAGTTAGAGGGAGGTGGAGTTAGAGGGAGGTTCTAAAGAACATAGGTGGAGTTAGAGTGAAGGTTCTAAGGAACATAGGTGGAGTTAGAGGGAAGGTTCTAAGGAACATAGGTGGAGTTAGAGGGAAGGTTCTAAGGAACATAGGTGGAGTTAGAGGGAAGGTTCTAAGGAACATAGGTGGAGTTAGAGGGAAGGTTCTAAAGAACATAGGTGGAGTTAGAGGGAAGGTTCTAAGGAACATAGGTGGAGTTAGAGGGAAGGTTTTAAGGAACATAGGTGGAGTTAGAGGAAGGTCTAAGGAACATAGGTGGAGTTAGAGGGAAGGTTCTAAGAACATAGGTGGAGTTAGAGGGAAGGTTCTAAGGAACATAGGTGGAGTTAGAGGGAAGGTTCTAAGGAACATAGGTGAGTAGAGGAAGGTTCTAAGGAACATAGGTTGGAGTTTAGAGGGAAGGTTCTAAAGAACATAGGTGAGTTAGAGGGGAAGGTTCTAAGGAACATAGGTGGAGTTAGAGGAAGGTCTAAGGAACATAGGTGGAGTTAGAGGGAAGGTCTAAAGAACCTAGGGTTGGGAAGTTTAGAGGGGAAGGTTCTAAGGAACATAGGTGGAGTTAGAGGGAAGGTTCTAAGGAACATAGGTGGAGTTAGAGGGAAGGTTCTAAGGAACATAGGTGGAGTTAGAGGGAAGGTTCTAAGGAACATAGGTGGAGTTAGAGGGAAGGTTCTAAGGAACATAGGTGGAGTTAGAGGGAAGGTTCTAAGGAACATAGGTGGAGTTAGAGGGAAGGTTCTAAGGAACATAGGTGGAGTTAGAGGGAAGGTTCTAAGGAACATAGGTGGAGTTAGAGGGAAGGTTCTAAGGAACATAGGTGGAGTTAGAGGGATGGTTCTAAGGTTCATAGGTGGAGTTAGAGGGAAGGTTCTAAGGTGGAGTTAGAGGGAAGGTTCTAAGGAACATAGGTGGAGTTAGAGGGAAGGTGGAGTTAGAGGGAAGGTTCTAAAGAACATAGGTGGAGTTAGAGTGAAGGTTCTAAGGAACATAGGTGGAGTTAGAGGAAGGTTTCAAGGAACATAGGTGGAAGTTAGAGGGAAGGTTCTAAGGAACATAGGTGGAGTTAGAGGAAGGTTCTAAGGAACATAGGTGGAGTTAGAGGGAAGGTTCTAATGAACATAGGTGGAGTTAGAGGGAAGGTTCTAAGGAACATAGGTGGAGTTAGAGGGATGGTTCTAAGGAACATAGGTGGAGTTAGAGGGAAGGTTCTAAGGAACATAGGTGGAGTTAGAGGGAAGGTTCTAAGGAACATAGGTGGAGTTAGAGGGAAGGTTCTAAGGAACATAGGTGGAGTTAGAGGGAAGGTTCTAAAGAACATAGGTGGAGTTAGAGGGAAGGTTCTAAGGAACATAGGTGGAGTTAGAGGGAAGGTTCTAAGGAACATAGGTGGAGTTAGAGGGAAGGTTCTAAGGAACATAGGTGGAGTTAGAGGGAAGGTTCTAAGGAACATAGGTGGAGTTAGAGGGAAGGTTCTAAGGAACATAGGTGGAGTTAGAGGGAAGGTTCTAAGGAACATAGGTGGAGTTAGAGGGAAGGTTCTAAGGAACATTGGTGGAGTTATGGGTTGGCTTATACAGACCAGTTGGAGAACTTATTGCTGTTTAGATGCCTGTGAGGGAGCCATTTGCAAAACCGTCTCACCTGTCCCTCCTCCTCCTCCTCCTCCTCTCCACGCCCCGAGTCCTCCCCCAGAAGGGGCTGTCCCACCGTTGGCTGAACATTAACTGATTTTGGCCCATCGTGGCTTCTGCAGACCAACAGGCAGAGTTAGAAAGGGTTAAGCCCATAAGGAACCATTAGTTACAGGGAGGTTCTGGGAAAGTCCAGTTGAATTCACAAATCTTTTTGTCTCCATCACAATTCCTTGTGCAACACAATCAGCCAATGGCAGTTCTCCAGTCCAACACCCCCCAACACCCTGTCATATCAGCCAATAACTTCTTCCTCTACTGACCCTGCTGGTTATGGCCACCCCACCGGGGACCCTACTGATAATAATGCTAAATTCCCAGCAGCCCCTGTCCCCCCCAATAAACCGTCTTTGACTCTTCCCCACAAACTTGCAGATACACAACACTGACTTATATAGAAATATTATCTTCCACGAAGCCTCATCCTCTCTTGCCATGGCTACTGAAACATTCTGCCGACCAGTCTGGGCCCTGCCACGCCTCCCTACAAACCAACCAATAGCAGGATTCCGGTCTCTCTATACCAAGTATTATATGAAACACCTCATTTGCCCACACAGTTCTCTGCTCCACTAAACCACAACTTTACAGCAATGACCTCCTAGAGGTCCCAGAACATCTTCTCATTCCCATCCACAAAGCTTGGCTTGAAGGCACCTTCCCCATGGAATTCCACCCCCAGCTCCATTTATTCCACACAATATCTTCCCATTCATTTCAACAAGAATTTTCTTGGACAGAACCAACTTCCCGCCTGGGCCCAACCACACCTCTGATCTCGACTCTGAATAACTCAACGTCTACACCCTCGACATGATCTCCTTCCCTAGAGCAGCTTCCCATTCACATCTCAGTCTTTCCTATTGGACTGTCCCTTCCTTTCAATTCCATTCCTTATTTTACTGGTACATAAATCCCAGGGGAACAATTCTACATGACGCAGGTACAACCCCCGGGGTGAGTCTTCATTAGCCTTCAGGTGGGACCCTCGGCTATGGGATATCTGGTTCCTGTTGAACTATAACCCCCAGGGGGTGCTCCTGTGTTAGTGCTGTGGTACCTTTGGTGGCAGTTCCGAGAGTGATGTGAATATCCTGAGTGGTTGGATTCTGTGTCCATATCTGTAGGGAAATAAAAGAGAGGGGAGAGATACTCAGTACCGTTATACAGAGAGGGGAGAGATACTCAGAACCGTTATACAGAGAGGGGAGAGATACTCAGTACCGTTATACAGAGAGGGGAGAGATACTCAGTACCGTTATACAGAGAGGAGAGATACTCAGTACCGTTATACAGAGAGGGGAGATACTCAGTATCGTTATACAGAGAGGGGAGATACTCAGTACCGTTATACAGAGAGGGGAGATACTCAGTACCGTTATACAGAGAGGGGAGATACTCAGTACTGTTAACAGAGAGGGGAGATACTCAGTACCGTTATACAGAGAGGGGAGATACTCAGTACTGTTATACAGAGAGGAGAGATACTCAGTACTGTTATACAGAGAGGGGAGAGATACTCAGTACCGTTATACAGAGAGGGGAGATACTCAGTACTGTTATACAGAGAGGGGAGATACTCAGTACCGTTATACAGAGAGGGGAGAGATACTCAGTACCGTTATACAGAGAGGAGAGATACTCAGTACCGTTATACAGAGAGGGGAGATACTCAGTACCGTTATACAGAGAGGGGAGATACTCAGTACCGTTATACAGAGAGGAGAGATACTCAGTACCGTTATACAGAGAGGGGAGATACTCAGTACCGTTATACAGAGAGGGGAGATACTCAGTACCGTTATACAGAGAGGGGAGAGATACTCAGTACCGTTATACAGAGAGGGGAGATACTCAGTACCGTTATACAGAGAGGGGAGATACTCAGTACCGTTATACAGAGAGGGGAGATACTCAGTACCGTTATACAGAGAGGGGAGATACTCAGTACCGTTATACAGAGAGGGGAGATACTCAGTACCGTTATACAGAGAGGGGAGATACTCAGTACCGTTATACAGAGAGGGGAGAGATACTCAGTACCGTTATACAGAGAGGGGAGATACTCAGTACTGTTATACAGAGAGGGGAGATACTCAGTACCGTTATACAGAGAGGGGAGATACTCAGTACCGTTATACAGAGAGGGGAGAGATACTCAGTACCGTTATACAGAGAGGGGAGATACTCAGTACCGTTATACAGAGAGGGGAGAGATACTCAGTACCGTTATACAGAGAGGAGAGATACTCAGTACCGTTATACAGAGAGGAGAGATACTCAGTACCGTTATACAGAGAGGGGAGAGATACTCAGTACCGTTATACAGAGAGGGGAGAGATACTCAGTACCGTTATACAGAGAGGGGAGATACTCAGTACCGTTATACAGAGAGGGGAGATACTCAGTACCGTTATACAGAGAGGGGAGATACTCAGTACCGTTATACAGAGAGGGGAGATACTCAGTACCGTTATACAGAGAGGGGAGAGATACTCAGTACCGTTATACAGAGAGGGGAGATACTCAGTACCGTTATACAGAGAGGGGAGATACTCAGTACCGTTATACAGAGAGGGGAGATACTCAGTACCGTTATACAGAGAGGAGAGATACTCAGTACCGTTATACAGAGAGGGGAGATACTCAGTACCGTTATACAGAGAGGGGAGAGATACTCAGTACCGTTATACAGAGAGGGGAGAGATACTCAGTACCATTATACAGAGAGGGAAGATACTCAGTACCGTTATACAGAGAGGGGAGAGATACTCAGTACTGTTATACAGAGAGGGGAGAGATACTCAGTACCGTTATACAGAGAGGGGAGAGATACTCAGTACCGTTATACAGAGAGGGGAGATACTCAGTACCGTTATACAGAGAGGGGAGAGATACTCAGTACCGTTATACAGAGAGGGGAGATACTCAGTACCGTTATACAGAGAGGGGAGATACTCAGTACCGTTATACAGAGAGGGAGAGATACTCAGTACCGTTATACAGAGAGGGGAGAGATACTCAGTACCGTTATACAGAGAGGGGAGATACTCAGTACCGTTATACAGAGAGGGGAGAGATACTCAGTACCGTTATACAGAGAGGGGAGATACTCAGTACTGTTATACAGAGAGGGGAGATACTCAGTACTGTTATACAGAGAGGGGAGAGATACTCAGTACCGTTATACAGAGAGGGGAGATACTCAGTACCGTTATACAGAGAGGGGAGATACTCAGTACCGTTATACAGAGAGGGGAGAGATACTCAGTACCGTTATACAGAGAGGGGAGATACTCAGTACCGTTATACAGAGAGGGGAGATACTCAGTACTGTTATACAGAGAGGGGAGATACTCAGTACCGTTATACAGAGAGGGGAGATACTCAGTACCGTTATACAGAGAGGGGAGATACTCAGTACCGTTATACAGAGAGGGAGAGATACTCAGTACCGTTATACAGAGAGGGGAGATACTCAGTACCGTTATACAGAGAGGGAGAGATACTCAGTACCGTTATACAGAGAGGGAGAGATACTCAGTACCGTTATACAGAGAGGGGAGATACTCAGTACCGTTATACAGAGAGGGGAGAGATACTCAGTACCGTTATACAGAGAGGGGAGAGATACTCAGTACCGTTATACAGAGAGGGGAGAGATACTCAGTACCGTTATACAGAGAGGGGAGATACTCAGTACCGTTATACAGAGAGGGGAGATACTCAGTACCGTTATACAGAGAGGGGAGAGATACTCAGTACCGTTATACAGAGAGGAGAGATACTCAGTACCGTTATACAGAGAGGGGAGATACTCAGTACTGTTATACAGAGAGGAGAGATACTCAGTACCGTTATACAGAGAGGGGAGAGATACTCAGTACCGTTATACAGAGAGGGAGAGATACTCAGTACCGTTATACAGAGAGGGGAGATACTCAGTACCGTTATACAGAGAGGGGAGATACTCAGTACCGTTATACAGAGAGGGGAGATACTCAGTACCGTTATACAGAGAGGGGAGATACTCAGTACCGTTATACAGAGAGGGGAGATACTCAGTACCGTTATACAGAGAGGGGAGATACTCAGTACCGTTATACAGAGAGGGGAGATACTCAGTACCGTTATACAGAGAGGGGAGATACTCAGTACCGTTATACAGAGAGGGGAGATACTCAGTACTGTTATACAGAGAGGGGAGATACTCAGTACTGTTATACAGAGAGGGGAGATACTCAGTACCGTTATACAGAGAGGGGAGATACTCAGTACTGTTATACAGAGAGGGGAGATACTCAGTACTGTTATACAGAGAGGGGAGATACTCAGTACTGTTATACAGAGAGGGGAGATACTCAGTACCGTTATACAGAGAGGGGAGATACTCAGTACTGTTATACAGAGAGGGGAGATACTCAGTACCGTTATACAGAGAGGGGAGATACTCAGTACCGTTATACAGAGAGGGGAGATACTCAGTACCGTTATACAGAGAGGGAGAGATACTCAGTACCGTTATACAGAGAGGGGAGATACTCAGTACCGTTATACAGAGAGGGGAGATACTCAGTACCGTTATACAGAGAGGGGAGATACTCAGTACCGTTATACAGAGAGGGGAGATACTCAGTACTGTTATACAGAGAGGGGAGATACTCAGTACCGTTATACAGAGAGGGGAGATACTCAGTACCGTTATACAGAGAGGGGAGATACTCAGTACCGTTATACAGAGAGGGGAGATACTCAGTACCGTTATACAGAGAGGGGAGATACTCAGTACCGTTATACAGAGAGGGGAGATACTCAGTACCGTTATACAGAGAGGGGAGATACTCAGTACTGTTATACAGAGAGGGGAGATACTCAGTACCGTTATACAGAGAGGGGAGATACTCAGTACCGTTATACAGAGAGGGGAGATACTCAGTACTGTTATACAGAGAGGGGAGATACTCAGTACTGTTATACAGAGAGGGGAGATACTCAGTACCGTTATACAGAGAGGGGAGAGATACTCAGTACCGTTATACAGAGAGGGGAGATACTCAGTACCGTTATACAGAGAGGGGAGATACTCAGTACCGTTATACAGAGAGGGGAGATACTCAGTACCGTTATACAGAGAGGGGAGAGATACTCAGTACCGTTATACAGAGAGGGGAGATACTCAGTACCGTTATACAGAGAGGGGAGAGATACTCAGTACCGTTATACAGAGAGGAGAGATACTCAGTACCGTTATACAGAGAGGAGAGATACTCAGTACCGTTATACAGAGAGGGGAGATACTCAGTACCGTTATACAGAGAGGGGAGATACTCAGTACCGTTATACAGAGAGGGGAGATACTCAGTACCGTTATACAGAGAGGGGAGATACTCAGTACCGTTATACAGAGAGGGGAGAGATACTCAGTACCGTTATACAGAGAGGGGAGAGATACTCAGTACCGTTATACAGAGAGGGGAGATACTCAGTACCGTTATACAGAGAGGGGAGAGATACTCAGTACCGTTATACAGAGAGGGAGAGATACTCAGTACCGTTATACAGAGAGGAGAGATACTCAGTACCGTTATACAGAGAGGGGAGAGATACTCAGTACCGTTATACAGAGAGGAGAGATACTCAGTACTGTTATACAGAGAGGGAGAGATACTCAGTACCGTTATACAGAGAGGGGAGATACTCAGTACCGTTATACAGAGAGGGGAGATACTCAGTACTGTTATACAGAGAGGGGAGATACTCAGTACCGTTATACAGAGAGGAGAGATACTCAGTACCGTTATACAGAGAGGGGAGATACTCAGTACCGTTATACAGAGAGGGGAGAGATACTCAGTACCGTTATACAGAGAGGGAGAGATACTCAGTACCGTTATACAGAGAGGGAAGATACTCAGTACCGTTATACAGAGAGGGGAGAGATACTCAGTACCGTTATACAGAGAGGGGAGATACTCAGTACTGTTATACAGAGAGGGGAGAGATACTCAGTACCGTTATACAGAGAGGGGAGAGATACTCAGTACCGTTATACAGAGAGGGGAGATACTCAGTACCGTTATACAGAGAGGGGAGAGATACTCAGTACCGTTATACAGAGAGGGGAGAGATACTCAGTACCGTTATACAGAGAGGGGAGAGATACTCAGTACCGTTATACAGAGAGGGGAGAGATACTCAGTACCGTTATACAGAGAGGGGAGAGATACTCAGTACCGTTATACAGAGAGGGGAGAGATACTCAGTACCGTTATACAGAGAGGGAGAGATACTCAGTACCGTTATACAGAGAGGGGAGAGATACTCAGTACCGTTATACAGAGAGGGGAGATACTCAGTACCGTTATACAGAGAGGGGAGATACTCAGTACTGTTATACAGAGAGGGGAGAGATACTCAGTACCGTTATACAGAGAGGGGAGATACTCAGTACCGTTATACAGAGAGGGGAGATACTCAGTACCGTTATACAGAGAGGGGAGAGATACTCAGTACCGTTATACAGAGAGGGGAGATACTCAGTACCGTTATACAGAGAGGGGAGATACTCAGTACTGTTATACAGAGAGGGGAGATACTCAGTACCGTTATACAGAGAGGGGAGATACTCAGTACCGTTATACAGAGAGGGGAGAGATACTCAGTACCGTTATACAGAGAGGGGAGATACTCAGTACCGTTATACAGAGAGGGGAGATACTCAGTACCGTTATACAGAGAGGGGAGATACTCAGTACCGTTATACAGAGAGGGGAGATACTCAGTACTGTTATACAGAGAGGAGAGATACTCAGTACCGTTATACAGAGAGGGGAGAGATACTCAGTACTGTTATACAGAGAGGAGAGATACTCAGTACCGTTATACAGAGAGGGGAGATACTCAGTACCGTTATACAGAGAGGGGAGATACTCAGTACCGTTATACAGAGAGGGGAGATACTCAGTACCGTTATACAGAGAGGGGAGAGATACTCAGTACCGTTATACAGAGAGGGGAGAGATACTCAGTACCGTTATACAGAGAGGGGAGAGATACTCAGTACCGTTATACAGAGAGGGGAGAGATACTCAGTACCGTTATACAGAGAGGGGAGAGATACTCAGTACCGTTATACAGAGAGGGGAGAGATACTCAGTACCGTTATACAGAGAGGGGAGATACTCAGTACCGTTATACAGAGAGGGGAGAGATACTCAGTACCGTTATACAGAGAGGGGAGATACTCAGTACCGTTATACAGAGAGGGGAGATACTCAGTACTGTTATACAGAGAGGGGAGATACTCAGTACCGTTATACAGAGAGGGGAGAGATACTCAGTACTGTTATACAGAGAGGGGAGATACTCAGTACCGTTATACAGAGAGGGGAGATACTCAGTACTGTTATACAGAGAGGGGAGATACTCAGTACCGTTATACAGAGAGGGGAGATACTCAGTACCGTTATACAGAGAGGGGAGAGATACTCAGTACCGTTATACAGAGAGGGGAGATACTCAGTACCGTTATACAGAGAGGGGAGATACTCAGTACCGTTATACAGAGAGGGGAGAGATACTCAGTACCGTTATACAGAGAGGGGAGATACTCAGTACCGTTATACAGAGAGGGGAGATACTCAGTACCGTTATACAGAGAGGGGAGATACTCAGTACCGTTATACAGAGAGGGGAGATACTCAGTACCGTTATACAGAGAGGGGAGAGATACTCAGTACCGTTATACAGAGAGGAGAGATACTCAGTACCGTTATACAGAGAGGGGAGATACTCAGTACCGTTATACAGAGAGGGGAGATACTCAGTACCGTTATACAGAGAGGGGAGAGATACTCAGTACTGTTATACAGAGAGGAGAGATACTCAGTACCGTTATACAGAGAGGGGAGATACTCAGTACCGTTATACAGAGAGGGGAGATACTCAGTACCGTTATACAGAGAGGGGAGATACTCAGTACCGTTATACAGAGAGGGGAGATACTCAGTACCGTTATACAGAGAGGGGAGAGATACTCAGTACCGTTATACAGAGAGGGGAGAGATACTCAGTACCGTTATACAGAGAGGAGAGATACTCAGTACCGTTATACAGAGAGGGGAGATACTCAGTACCGTTATACAGAGAGGGGAGATACTCAGTACCGTTATACAGAGAGGGGAGAGATACTCAGTACCGTTATACAGAGAGGGGAGATACTCAGTACCGTTATACAGAGAGGGGAGATACTCAGTACCGTTATACAGAGAGGGGAGATACTCAGTACCGTTATACAGAGAGGGGAGATACTCAGTACCGTTATACAGAGAGGGGAGATACTCAGTACCGTTATACAGAGAGGGAGAGATACTCAGTACCGTTATACAGAGAGGGGAGATACTCAGTACCGTTATACAGAGAGGGGAGAGATACTCAGTACCGTTATACAGAGAGGGGAGATACTCAGTACCGTTATACAGAGAGGGGAGATACTCAGTACTGTTATACAGAGAGGGGAGATACTCAGTACCGTTATACAGAGAGGGGAGATACTCAGTACCGTTATACAGAGAGGGGAGATACTCAGTACCGTTATACAGAGAGGGGAGATACTCAGTACCGTTATACAGAGAGGGGAGATACTCAGTACCGTTATACAGAGAGGGGAGATACTCAGTACCGTTATACAGAGAGGGGAGATACTCAGTACCGTTATACAGAGAGGGGAGAGATACTCAGTACCGTTATACAGAGAGGAGAGATACTCAGTACCGTTATACAGAGAGGGGAGATACTCAGTACCGTTATACAGAGAGGGGAGATACTCAGTACCGTTATACAGAGAGGGGAGAGATACTCAGTACCGTTATACAGAGAGGAGAGATACTCAGTACCGTTATACAGAGAGGGGAGATACTCAGTACCGTTATACAGAGAGGGGAGATACTCAGTACCGTTATACAGAGAGGGGAGATACTCAGTACCGTTATACAGAGAGGGGAGATACTCAGTACCGTTATACAGAGAGGGGAGAGATACTCAGTACTGTTATACAGAGAGGGGAGAGATACTCAGTACTGTTATACAGAGAGGAGAGATACTCAGTACCGTTATACAGAGAGGGGAGATACTCAGTACTGTTATACAGAGAGGGGAGATACTCAGTACCGTTATACAGAGAGGGGAGAGATACTCAGTACCGTTATACAGAGAGGAGAGATACTCAGTACCGTTATACAGAGAGGGGAGATACTCAGTACCGTTATACAGAGAGGGGAGATACTCAGTACCGTTATACAGAGAGGGGAGATACTCAGTACCGTTATACAGAGAGGGGAGATACTCAGTACCGTTATACAGAGAGGGGAGAGATACTCAGTACCGTTATACAGAGAGGGGAGATACTCAGTACCGTTATACAGAGAGGGGAGAGATACTCAGTACCGTTATACAGAGAGGGGAGATACTCAGTACCGTTATACAGAGAGGGGAGATACTCAGTACCGTTATACAGAGAGGGGAGATACTCAGTACCGTTATACAGAGAGGGGAGATACTCAGTACCGTTATACAGAGAGGGGAGATACTCAGTACCGTTATACAGAGAGGGGAGATACTCAGTACCGTTATACAGAGAGGGGAGATACTCAGTACCGTTATACAGAGAGGGGAGAGATACTCAGTACCGTTATACAGAGAGGGGAGATACTCAGTACCGTTATACAGAGAGGGGAGAGATACTCAGTACCGTTATACAGAGAGGGGAGATACTCAGTACCGTTATACAGAGAGGGGAGATACTCAGTACCGTTATACAGAGAGGGGAGATACTCAGTACCGTTATACAGAGAGGGGAGATACTCAGTACCGTTATACAGAGAGGGGAGATACTCAGTACCGTTATACAGAGAGGGGAGATACTCAGTACCGTTATACAGAGAGGGGAGAGATACTCAGTACCGTTATACAGAGAGGGGAGATACTCAGTACCGTTATACAGAGAGGGGAGATACTCAGTACCGTTATACAGAGAGGGGAGATACTCAGTACTGTTATACAGAGAGGGGAGATACTCAGTACCGTTATACAGAGAGGGGAGATACTCAGTACCGTTATACAGAGAGGGGAGATACTCAGTACCGTTATACAGAGAGGGGAGATACTCAGTACCGTTATACAGAGAGGGGAGATACTCAGTACCGTTATACAGAGAGGGGAGATACTCAGTACCGTTATACAGAGAGGGGAGATACTCAGTACCGTTATACAGAGAGGGGAGATACTCAGTACCGTTATACAGAGAGGGGAGAGATACTCAGTACCGTTATACAGAGAGGGGAGAGATACTCAGTACCGTTATACAGAGAGGGGAGATACTCAGTACCGTTATACAGAGAGGGGAGATACTCAGTACCGTTATACAGAGAGGGGAGAGATACTCAGTACCGTTATACAGAGAGGGGAGAGATACTCAGTACCGTTATACAGAGAGGGGAGATACTCAGTACCGTTATACAGAGAGGGGAGATACTCAGTACCGTTATACAGAGAGGGGAGAGATACTCAGTACCGTTATACAGAGAGGGGAGATACTCAGTACCGTTATACAGAGAGGGGAGAGATACTCAGTACCGTTATACAGAGAGGGGAGATACTCAGTACCGTTATACAGAGAGGGGAGATACTCAGTACCGTTATACAGAGAGGGGAGATACTCAGTACCGTTATACAGAGAGGGGAGATACTCAGTACCGTTATACAGAGAGGGGAGATACTCAGTACCGTTATACAGAGAGGGGAGATACTCAGTACCGTTATACAGAGAGGGGAGATACTCAGTACCGTTATACAGAGAGGGGAGAGATACTCAGTACCGTTATACAGAGAGGGGAGATACTCAGTACCGTTATACAGAGAGGGGAGAGATACTCAGTACCGTTATACAGAGAGGGGAGAGATACTCAGTACCGTTATACAGAGAGGGGAGAGATACTCAGTACCGTTATACAGAGAGGGGAGATACTCAGTACCGTTATACAGAGAGGAGAGATACTCAGTACCGTTATACAGAGAGGGGAGAGATACTCAGTACTGTTATACAGAGAGGAGAGATACTCAGTACCGTTATACAGAGAGGGGAGAGATACTCAGTACCGTTATACAGAGAGGGGAGATACTCAGTACCGTTATACAGAGAGGGGAGATACTCAGTACCGTTATACAGAGAGGGGAGATACTCAGTACCGTTATACAGAGAGGAGAGATACTCAGTACTGTTATACAGAGAGGGAGAGATACTCAGTACCGTTATACAGAGAGGGGAGATACTCAGTACCGTTATACAGAGAGGGGAGATACTCAGTACTGTTATACAGAGAGGGGAGAGATACTCAGTACCGTTATACAGAGAGGGGAGATACTCAGTACCGTTATACAGAGAGGGGAGATACTCAGTACCGTTATACAGAGAGGGGAGATACTCAGTACCGTTATACAGAGAGGGGAGATACTCAGTACCGTTATACAGAGAGGGGAGAGATACTCAGTACCGTTATACAGAGAGGGGAGATACTCAGTACCGTTATACAGAGAGGGGAGATACTCAGTACCGTTATACAGAGAGGGGAGATACTCAGTACCGTTATACAGAGAGGGGAGAGATACTCAGTACCGTTATACAGAGAGGGAGAGATACTCAGTACCGTTATACAGAGAGGGGAGATACTCAGTACCGTTATACAGAGAGGGGAGAGATACTCAGTACCGTTATACAGAGAGGGGAGATACTCAGTACCGTTATACAGAGAGGGAGAGATACTCAGTACCGTTATACAGAGAGGGGAGAGATACTCAGTACCGTTATACAGAGAGGGGAGATACTCAGTACCGTTATACAGAGAGGGGAGAGATACTCAGTACCGTTATACAGAGAGGGGAGATACTCAGTACCGTTATACAGAGAGGGGAGATACTCAGTACCGTTATACAGAGAGGGGAGAGATACTCAGTACCGTTATACAGAGAGGGGAGAGATACTCAGTACCGTTATACAGAGAGGGGAGAGATACTCAGTACCGTTATACAGAGAGGGGAGATACTCAGTACCGTTATACAGAGAGGGGAGATACTCAGTACCGTTATACAGAGAGGGGAGAGATACTCAGTACCGTTATACAGAGAGGGGAGATACTCAGTACCGTTATACAGAGAGGGGAGATACTCAGTACCGTTATACAGAGAGGGGAGAGATACTCAGTACCGTTATACAGAGAGGGGAGATACTCAGTACCGTTATACAGAGAGGGGAGATACTCAGTACCGTTATACAGAGAGGGGAGATACTCAGTACCGTTATACAGAGAGGGGAGATACTCAGTACCGTTATACAGAGAGGGGAGATACTCAGTACCGTTATACAGAGAGGGGAGAGATACTCAGTACCGTTATACAGAGAGGGGAGATACTCAGTACCGTTATACAGAGAGGGGAGATACTCAGTACCGTTATACAGAGAGGGGAGATACTCAGTACCGTTATACAGAGAGGGGAGATACTCAGTACCGTTATACAGAGAGGGAGAGATACTCAGTACCGTTATACAGAGAGGGGAGAGATACTCAGTACCGTTATACAGAGAGGGGAGATACTCAGTACCGTTATACAGAGAGGGGAGAGATACTCAGTACCGTTATACAGAGAGGGGAGAGATACTCAGTACCGTTATACAGAGAGGGGAGAGATACTCAGTACCGTTATACAGAGAGGGGAGATACTCAGTACCGTTATACAGAGAGGGAGAGATACTCAGTACCGTTATACAGAGAGGGGAGATACTCAGTACCGTTATACAGAGAGGGGAGATACTCAGTACCGTTATACAGAGAGGGAGAGATACTCAGTACCGTTATACAGAGAGGGGAGATACTCAGTACCGTTATACAGAGAGGGGAGATACTCAGTACCGTTATACAGAGAGGGGAGAGATACTCAGTACCGTTATACAGAGAGGAGAGATACTCAGTACCGTTATACAGAGAGGGGAGATACTCAGTACCGTTATACAGAGAGGAGAGATACTCAGTACCGTTATACAGAGAGGGGAGAGATACTCAGTACTGTTATACAGAGAGGAGAGATACTCAGTACCGTTATACAGAGAGGGGAGATACTCAGTACCGTTATACAGAGAGGGGAGATACTCAGTACCGTTATACAGAGAGGGGAGATACTCAGTACCGTTATACAGAGAGGGGAGATACTCAGTACCGTTATACAGAGAGGGGAGATACTCAGTACCGTTATACAGAGAGGGGAGAGATACTCAGTACCGTTATACAGAGAGGGGAGAGATACTCAGTACCGTTATACAGAGAGGGGAGAGATACTCAGTACCGTTATACAGAGAGGGGAGATACTCAGTACCGTTATACAGAGAGGGAGATACTCAGTACCGTTATACAGAGAGGGGAGATACTCAGTACCGTTATACAGAGAGGGGAGATACTCAGTACCGTTATACAGAGAGGGGAGATACTCAGTACCGTTATACAGAGAGGGGAGATACTCAGTACCGTTATACAGAGAGGGGAGATACTCAGTACCGTTATACAGAGAGGGGAGAGATACTCAGTACCGTTATACAGAGAGGGGAGATACTCAGTACCGTTATACAGAGAGGGGAGATACTCAGTACCGTTATACAGAGAGGGGAGATACTCAGTACTGTTATACAGAGAGGGGAGATACTCAGTACCGTTATACAGAGAGGGGAGATACTCAGTACCGTTATACAGAGAGGGGAGATACTCAGTACCGTTATACAGAGAGGGGAGATACTCAGTACCGTTATACAGAGAGGGGAGATACTCAGTACCGTTATACAGAGAGGGGAGATACTCAGTACCGTTATACAGAGAGGGGAGATACTCAGTACCGTTATACAGAGAGGGGAGATACTCAGTACCGTTATACAGAGAGGGAGATACTCAGTACCGTTATACAGAGAGGGGAGATACTCAGTACCGTTATACAGAGAGGGGAGATACTCAGTACCGTTATACAGAGAGGGGAGAGATACTCAGTACCGTTATACAGAGAGGAGAGATACTCAGTACCGTTATACAGAGAGGGGAGAGATACTCAGTACCGTTATACAGAGAGGGGAGAGATACTCAGTACTGTTATACAGAGAGGGGAGAGATACTCAGTACTGTTATACAGAGAGGGGAGATACTCAGTACTGTTATACAGAGAGGGGAGATACTCAGTACCGTTATACAGAGAGGAGAGATACTCAGTACCGTTATACAGAGAGGGAGAGATACTCAGTACCGTTATACAGAGAGGAGAGATACTCAGTACCGTTATACAGAGAGGGAGAGATACTCAGTACCGTTATACAGAGAGGGGAGATACTCAGTACCGTTATACAGAGAGGGGAGATACTCAGTACCGTTATACAGAGAGGGGAGATACTCAGTACCGTTATACAGAGAGGAGAGATACTCAGTACCGTTATACAGAGAGGGGAGATACTCAGTACCGTTATACAGAGAGGAGAGATACTCAGTACCGTTATACAGAGAGGGGAGAGATACTCAGTACCATTATACAGAGAGGGAAGATACTCAGTACCGTTATACAGAGAGGGGAGAGATACTCAGTACTGTTATACAGAGAGGGGAGATACTCAGTACTGTTATACAGAGAGGGGAGAGATACTCAGTACCGTTATACAGAGAGGGGAGAGATACTCAGTACCGTTATACAGAGAGGGGAGATACTCAGTACCGTTATACAGAGAGGGGAGAGATACTCAGTACCGTTATACAGAGAGGGGAGAGATACTCAGTACCGTTATACAGAGAGGGAGAGATACTCAGTACCGTTATACAGAGAGGGGAGAGATACTCAGTACCGTTATACAGAGAGGGGAGAGATACTCAGTACCGTTATACAGAGAGGGGAGATACTCAGTACTGTTATACAGAGAGGGGAGATACTCAGTACTGTTATACAGAGAGGGAGAGATACTCAGTACCGTTATACAGAGAGGGGAGAGATACTCAGTACCGTTATACAGAGAGGGGAGATACTCAGTACCGTTATACAGAGAGGGGAGAGATACTCAGTACCGTTATACAGAGAGGGAGAGATACTCAGTACCGTTATACAGAGAGGGGAGAGATACTCAGTACCGTTATACAGAGAGGGGAGAGATACTCAGTACCGTTATACAGAGAGGGGAGAGATACTCAGTACCGTTATACAGAGAGGGGAGATACTCAGTACTGTTATACAGAGAGGGGAGATACTCAGTACTGTTATACAGAGAGGGGAGAGATACTCAGTACCGTTATACAGAGAGGGGAGATACTCAGTACCGTTATACAGAGAGGGGAGATACTCAGTACCGTTATACAGAGAGGGAGAGATACTCAGTACTGTTATACAGAGAGGGGAGATACTCAGTACCGTTATACAGAGAGGGGAGATACTCAGTACTGTTATACAGAGAGGGGAGATACTCAGTACCGTTATACAGAGAGGGGAGATACTCAGTACCGTTATACAGAGAGGGAGATACTCAGTACCGTTATACAGAGAGGGGAGAGATACTCAGTACCGTTATACAGAGAGGGGAGATACTCAGTACCGTTATACAGAGAGGGGAGATACTCAGTACCGTTATACAGAGAGGGGAGATACTCAGTACCGTTATACAGAGAGGGAGAGATACTCAGTACCGTTATACAGAGAGGGGAGAGATACTCAGTACTGTTATACAGAGAGGAGAGATACTCAGTACTGTTATACAGAGAGGGGAGATACTCAGTACCGTTATACAGAGAGGGGAGATACTCAGTACCGTTATACAGAGAGGGGAGAGATACTCAGTACCGTTATACAGAGAGGGGAGAGATACTCAGTACCGTTATACAGAGAGGGGAGAGATACTCAGTACTGTTATACAGAGAGGGGAGATACTCAGTACTGTTATACAGAGAGGGGAGATACTCAGTACCGTTATACAGAGAGGGGAGAGATACTCAGTACCGTTATACAGAGAGGGAGAGATACTCAGTACCGTTATACAGAGAGGAGAGATACTCAGTACCGTTATACAGAGAGGGGAGATACTCAGTACCGTTATACAGAGAGGGGAGAGATACTCAGTACCGTTATACAGAGAGGGGAGAGATACTCAGTACCGTTATACAGAGAGGGAGAGATACTCAGTACCGTTATACAGAGAGGGGAGAGATACTCAGTACCGTTATACAGAGAGGGAGAGATACTCAGTACCGTTATACAGAGAGGGAGAGATACTCAGTACCGTTATACAGAGAGGGAGAGATACTCAGTACCGTTATACAGAGAGGGAGAGATACTCAGTACCGTTATACAGAGAGGGAGAGATACTCAGTACCGTTATACAGAGAGGGGAGAGATACTCAGTACCGTTATACAGAGAGGGGAGAGATACTCAGTACCGTTATACAGAGAGGGAGAGATACTCAGTACTGTTATACAGAGAGGAGAGATACTCAGTACCGTTATACAGAGAGGGGAGATACTCAGTACCGTTATACAGAGAGGGAGATACTCAGTACCGTTATACAGAGAGGGGAGATACTCAGTACCGTTATACAGAGAGGGGAGATACTCAGTACCGTTATACAGAGAGGGGAGATACTCAGTACCGTTATACAGAGAGGGGAGAGATACTCAGTACCGTTATACAGAGAGGGAGAGATACTCAGTACCGTTATACAGAGAGGGAGAGATACTCAGTACCGTTATACAGAGAGGGGAGATACTCAGTACCGTTATACAGAGAGGGAGAGATACTCAGTACCGTTATACAGAGAGGGGAGATACTCAGTACCGTTATACAGAGAGGGAGATACTCAGTACCGTTATACAGAGAGGGGAGATACTCAGTACTGTTATACAGAGAGGGGAGATACTCAGTACCGTTATACAGAGAGGGGAGAGATACTCAGTACTGTTATACAGAGAGGGGAGATACTCAGTACTGTTATACAGAGAGGGGAGATACTCAGTACCGTTATACAGAGAGGGGAGATACTCAGTACTGTTATACAGAGAGGGAGATACTCAGTACTGTTATACAGAGAGGGGAGATACTCAGTACTGTTATACAGAGAGGGGAGATACTCAGTACTGTTATACAGAGAGGGGAGATACTCAGTACCGTTATACAGAGAGGGGAGATACTCAGTACCGTTATACAGAGAGGGGAGATACTCAGTACTGTTATACAGAGAGGGGAGATACTCAGTACTGTTATACAGAGAGGGGAGATACTCAGTACGTTATACAGAGAGGGAGATACTCAGTACTGTTATACAGAGAGGGGAGATACTCAGTACTGTTATACAGAGGGGAGAGATACTCAGTACCGTTATACAGAGAGGGGAGATACTCAGTACCGTTATACAGAGAGGGGAGAGATACTCAGTACCGTTATACAGAGAGGGGAGATACTCAGTACCGTTATACAGAGAGGGAGAGATACTCAGTACCGTTATACAGAGAGGGAGATACTCAGTACCGTTATACAGAGAGGGGAGATACTCAGTACCGTTATACAGAGAGGGAGAGATACTCAGTACCGTTATACAGAGAGGGAGAGATACTCAGTACCGTTATACAGAGAGGGGAGAGATACTCAGTACCGTTATACAGAGAGGGGAGATACTCAGTACCGTTATACAGAGAGGGGAGATACTCAGTACCGTTATACAGAGAGGAGAGATACTCAGTACCGTTATACAGAGAGGAGAGATACTCAGTACCGTTATACAGAGAGGGGAGATACTCAGTACCGTTATACAGAGAGGGGAGATACTCAGTACCGTTATACAGAGAGGGGAGATACTCAGTACCGTTATACAGAGAGGGGAGATACTCAGTACCGTTATACAGAGAGGGGAGAGATACTCAGTACCGTTATACAGAGAGGGGAGATACTCAGTACCGTTATACAGAGAGGGAGAGATACTCAGTACTGTTATACAGAGAGGGGAGATACTCAGTACGTTATACAGAGAGGGGAGAGATACTCAGTACCGTTATACAGAGAGGGAGAGATACTCAGTACCGTTATACAGAGAGGGGAGATACTCAGTACCGTTATACAGAGAGGGAGAGATACTCAGTACCGTTATACAGAGAGGGGAGAGATACTCAGTACCGTTATACAGAGAGGGGAGAGATACTCAGTACCGTTATACAGAGAGGGAGAGATACTCAGTACCGTTATACAGAGAGGGAGAGATACTCAGTACCGTTATACAGAGAGGGGAGAGATACTCAGTACCGTTATACAGAGAGGGGAGATACTCAGTACCGTTATACAGAGAGGGAGAGATACTCAGTACTGTTATACAGAGAGGGGAGATACTCAGTACCGTTATACAGAGAGGGGAGAGATACTCAGTACCGTTATACAGAGAGGGAGAGATACTCAGTACCGTTATACAGAGAGGGGAGAGATACTCAGTACCGTTATACAGAGAGGGAGAGATACTCAGTACCGTTATACAGAGAGGGAGAGATACTCAGTACCGTTATACAGAGAGGGGAGATACTCAGTACGTTATACAGAGAGGGGAGATACTCAGTACCGTTATACAGAGAGGGGAGAGATACTCAGTACCGTTATACAGAGAGGGGAGATACTCAGTACCGTTATACAGAGAGGGGAGATACTCAGTACGTTATACAGAGAGGGGAAGATACTCAGTACCGTTATACAGAGAGGGAGATACTCAGTACCGTTATACAGAGAGGGGAGATACTCAGTACCGTTATACAGAGAGGGAGAGATACTCAGTACCGTTATACAGAGAGGGGAGATACTCAGTACCGTTATACAGAGAGGGAGATACTCAGTACCAATATACAGAGAGGAGATACTCAGTACCGTTATACAGAGAGGGGAGATACTCAGTACCGTTATACAGAGAGGGGAGATACTCAGTACCGTTATACAGAGAGGGGAGATACTCAGTACTGTTATACAGAGAGGGGAGATACTCAGTACCGTTATACAGAGAGGGGAGATACTCAGTACCGTTATACAGAGAGGGGAGAGATACTCAGTACCGTTATACAGAGAGGGGAGATACTCAGTACCGTTATACAGAGAGGGGAGATACTCAGTACCGTTATACAGAGAGGGGAGAGATACTCAGTACTGTTATACAGAGAGGGGAGAGATACTCAGTACTGTTATACAGAGAGGAGAGATACTCAGTACCGTTATACAGAGAGGGGAGATACTCAGTACTGTTATACAGAGAGGAGAGATACTCAGTACCGTTATACAGAGAGGGGAGATACTCAGTACCGTTATACAGAGAGGGGAGAGATACTCAGTACTGTTATACAGAGAGGGGAGATACTCAGTACCGTTATACAGAGAGGGGAGAAATACTCAGTACTGTTATACAGAGAGGGAGAGATACTCAGTACCGTTATACAGAGAGGGGAGAGATACTCAGTACTGTTATACAGAGAGGAGAGATACTCAGTACTGTTATACAGAGGAGAGATACTCAGTACCGTTATACAGAGAGGAGAGATACTCAGTACTGTTATACAGAGAGAGAATATACTCAGTACCGTTATACACAGAGGGAGATACTCATTACCGTTATACAGAGAGGGAGAGATACTCAGTACTGTTATACAGAGAGGGGAGAGATACTCAGTACCGTTATACAGAGAGGGGAGATACTCAGTACCGTTATACAGAGAGGGGAGAGATACTCAGTACTGTTATACAGAGAGGAGAGATACTCAGTACCGTTATACAGAGAGGGGAGAGATACTCAGTACTGTTATACAGAGAGGAGAGATACTCAGTACCGTTATACAGAGAGGGGAGATACTCATTACCGTTATACAGAGAGGGGAGAGATACTCAGTACTGTTATACAGAGAGGGAGAGATACTCAGTACCGTTATACAGAGAGGGAGAGATACTCAGTACTGTTATACAGAGAGGGAGAGATACTCAGTACTGTTATACAGAGAGGAGATACTCAGTACCGTTATACAGAGAGGGAGAGATACTCAGTACCGTTATACAGAGAGGGAGAAAATACTCAGTACTGTTATACAGAAGGGAGAGATACTCAGTACCGTTATACAGAGAGGAGAGATACTCAGTACTGTTATACAGAGAGGGGAGAGATACTCAGTACTGTTATACAGAGAGGAGAGATACTCAGTACCGTTATACAGAGAGGGGAGAGATACTCAGTACTGTTATACAGAGAGAGAGATACTCAGTACCGTTATACAGAGAGGGGAGATACTCATTACCGTTATACAGAGAGGAGAGATACTCAGTACTGTTATACAGAGAGGGAGAGATACTCAGTACCGTTATACAGAGAGGGAGAGATACTCAGTACTGTTATACAGAGAGGGGAGAGATACTCAGTACCTTATACAGAGAGGAGAGATACTCAGTACCGTTATACAGAGAGGGAGAGATACTCAGTACCGTTATACAGAAGGGAGAGATACTCAGTACTGTTATACAGAGAGGGAGAGATACTCAGTACTGTTATACAGAGAGGGAGAGATACTCAGTACTGTTATACAGAGAGGAGAGATACTCAGTACTGTTATTACAGAGAGAGAGATACTCAGTACCGGTATACAGAGAGGAGAGATACTCAGTACTGTTATACAGAGAGGAGAGATACTCAGTACCTTATACAGAGAGGGGAGAGATACTCAGTACTGTTATACAGAGAGGAGAGATACTCAGTACCGTATACAGAGAGGGGAGAATACTCAGTACTGTTATACAGAGAGGAGAGATACTCAGTACCGTTATACAGAGAGGGAGATACTCAGTACCGTTATACAGAGAGGGAGATACTCAGTACCGTTATACAGAGAGGGAGAGATACTCAGTACCGTTATACAGAGAGGGGAGATACTCAGTACCGTTATACAGAGAGGGAGAGATACTCAGTACCGTTATACAGAGAGGGAGATACTCATTACCGTTATACAGAGAGGGAGATACTCAGTACCGTTATACAGAGAGGGAGATACTCAGTACTGTTACAAGAGAGGGGAGATACTCAGTACCGTTATACAGAGAGGGGAGATACTCAGTACTGTTATACAGAGAGGGGAGATACTCAGTACTGTTATACAGAGAGGGAGATACTCAGTACTGTTATACAGAGAGGGAGAGATACTCAGTACTGTTATACAGAGAGGGAGATACTCAGTACTGTTATACAGAGAGGGGAGATACTCAGTACTGTTATACAGAGAGGGAGATACTCAGTACTGTTATACAGAGAGGAGATACTCAGTACTGTTATACAGAGAGGGGAGATACTCAGTACTGTTATACAGAGAGGGGAGATACTCAGTACTGTTATACAGAGAGGGGAGAATACTCAGTACTGTTATACAGAGAGGGAGATACTCAGTACTGTTATACAGAGAGGGAGATACTCAGTACTGTTATACAGAGAGGGAGATACTCAGTACCGTTATACAGAGAGGGGAGATACTCAGTACTGTTATACAGAGAGGGAGAGATACTCAGTACTTTATACAGAGAGGAGAGATACTCAGTACCGTTATACAGAGAGGGAGATACTCAGTACCTTTATACAGAGAGGGAGAGATACTCAGTACCGTTATACAGAGAGGGGAGATACTCAGTACCGTTATACAGAGAGGGGAGAGATACTCAGTACTGTTATACAGAGAGGGGAGATACTCAGTACCGTTATACAGAGAGGGAGAGATACTCAGTACCGTTATACAGAGAGGGAGATACTCAGTACCGTTATACAGAGAGGGAGATACTCAGTACCGTTATACAGAGAGGGAGAGATACTCAGTACCTTATACAGAGAGGAGAGATACTCAGTACCGTTATACAGAGAGGGAGATACTCAGTACCGTTATACAGAGGGGAGAGATACTCAGTACCGTTATACAGAGAGGGAGATACTCAGTACCGTTATACAGAGAGGGGAGATACTCAGTACCGTTATACAGAGAGGGAGAGATACTCAGTACCGTTATACAGAGAGGGAGAGATACTCAGTACCGTTATACAGAGAGGGAGATACTCAGTACCGTTATACAGAGAGGGAGAGATACTCAGTACCGTTATACAGAGAGGGAGAGATACTCAGTACCGTTATACAGAGAGGGGAGATACTCAGTACCGTTATACAGAGAGGGGAGAGATACTCAGTACCGTTATATACAGAGAGGAGATACTCAGTACCGTTATACAGAGAGGGAGATACTCAGTACCGTTATACAGAGAGGAGATACTCAGTACCGTTATACAGAGAGGGAGAGATACTCAGTACCGTTATACAGAGAGGGAGAGATACTCAGTACCGTTATACAGAGAGGGAGAGATACTCAGTACTGTTTACAGAGAGGGAGAGATACTCAGTACTGTTATACAGAGAGGGAGATACTCAGTACCGTTATACAGAGAGGGGAGATACTCAGTACCGTTATACAGAGAGGGGAGATACTCAGTACCGTTATACAGAGAGGGAGATACTCAGTACCGTTATACACAGAGGAGATACTCAGTACCGTTATACAGAGAGGGAGATACTCAGTACCGTTATACAGAGAGGGAGAGATACTCAGTACCGTTATACAGAGAGGAGAGATACTCAGTACCGTTATACAGAGAGGAGAGATACTCATTACCGTTATACAGAGAGGGAGAGATACTCAGTACTGTTATACAGAGAGGAGAGATACTCAGTACTGTTATACAGAGAGGGGAGATACTCAGTACTGTTATACAGAGAGGAGATATACTCAGTACTGTTATACAGAGGGGAGATACTCAGTACTTATACAGAGAGGGAGAGATACTCAGTACCGTTATACAGAGAGGGAGAGATACTCAGTACTGTTATACAGAGAGGGGAGATACTCAGTACTGTTATACAGAGAGGAGAGATACTCAGTACTGTTATACAGAGAGGAGAGATACTCAGTACCGTTATACAGAGAGGGGAGATACTCAGTACTGTTATACAGAGAGGGGAGATACTCAGTACTGTTATACAGAGAGGGAGAGATACTCAGTACTGTTATACAGAGAGGAGATACTCAGTACTGTTATACAGAGAGGGAGATACTCAGTACTGTTATACAGAGAGGGAGATACTCAGTACCGTTATACAGAGAGGGAGAGATACTCAGTACCGTTATACAGAGAGGGAGATACTCAGTACCGTTATACAGAGAGGAGAGATACTCAGTACCGTTATACAGAGAGGAGAGATACTCAGTACCGTTATACAGAGAGGGAGAGATACTCAGTACCGTTATACAGAGAGGAGAATACTCAGTACCGTTATACAGAGAGGGGAGATACTCAGTACCGTTATACAGAGAGAGAGATACTCAGTACCGTTATACAGAGGGGAGAGATACTCAGTACCGTTATACAGAGAGGGGAGATACTCAGTACCGTTATACAGAGAGGGAGAGATACTCAGTACCGTTATACAGAGAGGGAGATACTCAGTACCGTTATACAGAGAGGAGAGATACTCAGTACCGTTATACAGAGAGGGAGATACTCAGTACCGTTATACAGAGAGGGGAGTTACTCAGTACTGTTATACAGAGAGGGAGATACTCAGTACTGTTATACAGAGAGGGAGAGATACTCAGTACTGTTATACAGAGAGGGAAATACTCAGTACTGTTATACAGAGAGGGAGATACTCAGTACTGTTATACAGAGAGGGAGATACTCAGTACTGTTATACAGAGAGGGGAGAGATACTCAGTACTGTTATACAGAGACGTTTACAGAGAGGGGAGATACTCATACCGTTATACAGAGAGGGGAGAGATACTCCAGTTACGTTATACAGAGAGGGGAGATACTCTAGTACTATATTACAGAGAGGGGAGATACTACAGTACCGTTATACGAGAGGGAGAGATACTTCAGTACTAAGGA
Organism: Xenopus tropicalis; assembly: GCF_000004195.4. Taxonomy (NCBI): domain Eukaryota; kingdom Metazoa; phylum Chordata; class Amphibia; order Anura; family Pipidae; genus Xenopus; species Xenopus tropicalis. Next base: position 1,213,600 of record NC_030678.2, read on the forward strand.
CAGATATCAACCTATTGAGAGGGGATGACATCAGTCTGTTATACAGAAGAGGGGAGAGATAACTCAGTATCGTTATACAGAGAGGGGAGAGATTACTCAGTAACCGTTATTACAGGAGAGGGGAGATCACTCGAGTACATGTTATACAGAGACGGGAGAGATACTCAGTACGTTATAACGACAGAGGGAGATACTCAGTACCGCTTTTATACAGAGAGGGAGATACTCATACTGTTATAACAGAGAGGGAGAGAACTCCATATCGTATATACAGAGAGGGAGATACTCAAGTAACGTTATACAGAGGGAGAGATACTCAGTACCGTTATACAGAGAGGGGAGAGATACTCAGTACCGTTATACAGAGAGGGGAGATACTCAGTACCGTTATACAGAGAGGGGAGATACTCAGTACCGTTATACAGAGAGGGGAGAGATACTCAGTACCGTTATACAGAGAGGGGAGAGATACTCAGTACCGTTATACAGAGAGGGGAGATACTCAGTACCGTTATACAGAGAGGGGAGAGATACTCAGTACCGTTATACAGAGAGGGGAGATACTCAGTACCGTTATACAGAGAGGGGAGAGATACTCAGTACCGTTATACAGAGAGGGGAGATACTCAGTACCGTTATACAGAGAGGGGAGAGATACTCAGTACCGTTATACAGAGAGGGGAGAGATACTCAGTACCGTTATACAGAGAGGGGGAGATACTCAGTACCGTTATACAGAGAGGAGAGATACTCAGTACCGTTATACAGAGAGGGGAGATACTCAGTACCGTTATACAGAGAGGAGAGATACTCAGTACCGTTATACAGAGAGGGGAGATACTCAGTACCGTTATACAGAGAGGGGAGATACTCAGTACCGTTATACAGAGAGGGAGAGATACCTCAGTACCGTTTATACAGAGAGGGGAGATACTCAGTACCGTTATACAGAGAGGGGAGATACTCAGTACCGTTATACAGAGAGGGAGAGATACTCAGTACCTGTTATACAGAGAGGGGAGAGATACTCAGTACCGTTATACAGAGAGGGGAGAGATACTCAGTACCGTTATACAGAGAGGGGAGAGATACTCAGTACCGTTATACAGAGAGGGGAGAGATACTCAGTACTGTTATACAGAGAGGGGAGATACTCAGTACCGTTATACAGAGAGGGAGATACTCAGTACCGTTATACAGAGAGGGGAGAGATACTCAGTACCGTTATACAGAGAGGGGAGATACTCAGTACCGTTATACAGAGAGGGGAGATACTCAGTACCGTTATACAGAGAGGGGAGATACTCAGTACCGTTATACAGAGAGGGAGATACTCAGTACCGTTATACAGAGAGGGGAGAGATACTCAGTACCGTTATACAGAGAGGAGATACTCAGTACCGTTATACAGAGAGGGGAGATACTCAGTACCGTTATACAGAGAGGGGAGAGATACTCAGTACCGTTATACAGAGAGGGAGATACTCAGTACGTTATACAGAGAGGGGAGATACTCAGTACCGTTATACAGAGAGGGAGATACTCAGTACCGTTATACAGAGAGGGGAGAGATACTCAGTACCGTTATACAGAGAGGGGAGATACTCAGTACCGTTATACAGAGAGGGGAGAGATACTCAGTACCGTTATACAGAGAGGGGAGAGATACTCAGTACCGTTATACAGAGAGGGGAGAGATACTCAGTACCGTTATACAGAGAGGGGAGAGATACTCAGTACCGTTATAACAGAGAGGGGAGATACTCAGTACCGTTATACAGAGAGGGGAGATACTCAGTACCGTTATACAGAGAGGGGAGATACTCAGTACCGTTATACAGAGAGGAGATACTCAGTACCGTTATACAGAGAGGGGAGATACTCAGTACCGTTATACAGAGAGGGGAGATACTCAGTACCGTTATACAGAGAGGGGAGATACTCAGTACCGTTATACAGAGAGGGGAGATACTCAGTACCGTTATACAGAGAGGGGAGATACTCAGTACCGTTATACAGAGAGGGGAGAGATACTCAGTACCGTTATACAGAGAGGGGAGAGATACTCAGTACCGTTATACAGAGAGGGGAGAGATACTCAGTACCGTTATACAGAGAGGGGAGATACTCAGTACCGTTATACAGAAGGGGAGAGATACTCAGTACTGTTATACAGAGAGGGGAGATACTCAGTACCGTTATACAGAGAGAGAGATACTCAGTACTGTTATACAGAGAGGGGAGATACTCAGTACCGTTATACAGAGAGGGGAGAGATACTCAGTACGTTATACAGAGAGGGGAGATACTCAGTACCGTTATACAGAGAGGGAGAGATACTCAGTACCGTTATACAGAGAGGGGAGATACTCAGTACCGTTATACAGAGAGGGGAGAGATACTCAGTACCGTTATACAGAGAGGGGAGATACTCAGTACCGTTATACAGAGAGGGAGATACTCAGTACCGTTATACAGAGAGGGAGAGATACTCAGTACCGTTATACAGAGAGGGGAGATACTCAGTACCGTTATACAGAGAGGGGAGAGATACTCAGTACCGTTATACAGAGAGGGGAGAGATACTCAGTACCGTTATACAGAGAGGGGAGATACTCAGTACCGTTATACAGAGAGGGGAGAGATACTCAGTACCGTTATACAGAGAGGGGAGATACTCAGTACCGTTATACAGAGAGGGGAGATACTCAGTACCGTTATACAGAGAGGGGAGATACTCAGTACCGTTATACAGAGAGGGGAGATACTCAGTACCGTTATACAGAGAGGGGAGATACTCAGTACCGTTATACAGAGAGGGGAGATACTCAGTACCGTTATACAGAGGGGAGAGATACTCAGTACCGTTATACAGAGAGGGGAGAGATACTCAGTACCGTTATACAGAGAGGGGAGATACTCAGTACCGTTATACAGAGAGGGGAGAGATACTCAGTACCGTTATACAGAGAGGGGAGATACTCAGTACCGTTATACAGAGAGGGGAGAGATACTCAGTACCGTTATACAGAGAGGGGAGATACTCAGTACCGTTATACAGAGAGGGGAGATACTCAGTACCGTTATACAGAGAGGGAGAGATACTCAGTACCGTTATACAGAGAGGGGAGATACTCAGTACCGTTATACAGAGAGGGGAGAGATACTCAGTACCGTTATACAGAGAGGGGAGATACTCAGTACCGTTATACAGAGAGGGGAGATACTCAGTACTGTTATACAGAGAGGGGAGAGATACTCAGTACCGTTATACAGAGAGGGGAGATACTCAGTACCGTTATACAGAGAGGGGAGATACTCAGTACGTTATACAGAGAGGGGAGATACTCAGTACCGTTATACAGAGAGGGGAGATACTCAGTACCGTTATACAGAGAGGGGAGATACTCAGTACTGTTATACAGAGAGGGGAGATACTCAGTACTGTTATACAGAGAGGGGAGATACTCAGTACCGTTATACAGAGAGGGGAGATACTCAGTACTGTTATACAGAGAGGGGAGATACTCAGTACCGTTATACAGAGAGGGGAGATACTCAGTACTGTTATACAGAGAGGGGAGATACTCAGTACCGTTATACAGAGAGGGGAGATACTCAGTACCGTTATACAGAGAGGGGAGATACTCAGTACCGTTATACAGAGAGGGGAGAGATACTCAGTACCGTTATACAGAGAGGGGAGATACTCAGTACCGTTATACAGAGAGGGGAGAGATACTCAGTACTGTTATACAGAGAGGGGAGATACTCAGTACCGTTATACAGAGAGGGGAGATACTCAGTACCGTTATACAGAGAGGGGAGATACTCAGTACCGTTATACAGAGAGGGGAGATACTCAGTACTGTTATACAGAGAGGGGAGATACTCAGTACCGTTATACAGAGAGGGGAGATACTCAGTACCGTTATACAGAGAGGGGAGATACTCAGTACTGTTATACAGAGAGGGGAGATACTCAGTACCGTTATACAGAGAGGGGAGATACTCAGTACTGTTATACAGAGAGGGGAGATACTCAGTACCGTTATACAGAGAGGGGAGATACTCAGTACCGTTATACAGAGAGGGGAGATACTCAGTACCGTTATACAGAGAGGGGAGATACTCAGTACCGTTATACAGAGAGGGGAGATACTCAGTACCGTTATACAGAGAGGGGAGAGATACTCAGTACCGTTATACAGAGAGGGGAGATACTCAGTACCGTTATACAGAGAGGGAGAGATACTCAGTACCGTTATACAGAGAGGGGAGATACTCAGTACCGTTATACAGAGAGGGGAGATACTCAGTACCGTTATACAGAGAGGGAGAGATACTCAGTACCGTTATACAGAGAGGGGAGAGATACTCAGTACCGTTATACAGAGAGGGGAGATACTCAGTACCGTTATACAGAGAGGGGAGATACTCAGTACCGTTATACAGAGAGGGGAGAGATACTCAGTACCGTTATACAGAGAGGGGAGATACTCAGTACCGTTATACAGAGAGGGGAGATACTCAGTACCGTTATACAGAGAGGGGAGAGATACTCAGTACCGTTATACAGAGAGGGGAGAGATACTCAGTACCGTTATACAGAGAGGGGAGAGATACTCAGTACCGTTATACAGAGAGGGGAGAGATACTCAGTACCGTTATACAGAGAGGGGAGATACTCAGTACCGTTATACAGAGAGGGGAGAGATACTCAGTACCGTTATACAGAGAGGGGAGAGATACTCAGTACCGTTATACAGAGAGGGAGAGATACTCAGTACCGTTATACAGAGAGGGGAGAGATACTCAGTACCGTTATACAGAGAGGGGAGATACTCAGTACCGTTATACAGAGAGGGGAGATACTCAGTACCGTTATACAGAGAGGGGAGAGATACTCAGTACCGTTATACAGAGAGGGGAGAGATACTCAGTACCGTTATACAGAGAGGGGAGATACTCAGTACCGTTATACAGAGAGGGGAGAGATACTCAGTACCGTTATACAGAGAGGGGAGAGATACTCAGTACCGTTATACAGAGAGGGGAGAGATACTCAGTACCGTTATACAGAGAGGGGAGAGATACTCAGTACCGTTATACAGAGAGGGGAGAGATACTCAGTACCGTTATACAGAGAGGGGAGATACTCAGTACCGTTATACAGAGAGGGGAGAGATACTCAGTACCGTTATACAGAGAGGGGAGAGATACTCAGTACCGTTATACAGAGAGGGGGAGATACTCAGTACCGTTATACAGAGAGGGGAGAGATACTCAGTACTGTTATACAGAGAGGGGAGATACTCAGTACCGTTATACAGAGAGGGGAGAGATACTCAGTACCGTTATACAGAGAGGGGAGAGATACTCAGTACCGTTATACAGAGAGGGGAGAGATACTCAGTACTGTTATACAGAGAGGGGAGATACTCAGTACCGTTATACAGAGAGGGAGAGATACTCAGTACCGTTATACAGAGAGGGGAGAGATACTCAGTACCGTTATACAGAGAGGGGAGATACTCAGTACCGTTATACAGAGAGGGGAGATACTCAGTACTGTTATACAGAGAGGGGAGATACTCAGTACCGTTATACAGAGAGGGGAGATACTCAGTACCGTTATACAGAGAGGGGAGAGATACTCAGTACCGTTATACAGAGAGGGGAGAGATACTCAGTACCGTTATACAGAGAGGGGAGAGATACTCAGTACCGTTATACAGAGAGGGGAGATACTCAGTACCGTTATACAGAGAGGGGAGAGATACTCAGTACTGTTATACAGAGAGGGGAAGATACTCAGTACCGTTATACAGAGAGGGGAGATACTCAGTACCGTTATACAGAGAGGGGAGAGATACTCAGTACCGTTATACAGAGAGGGGAGATACTCAGTACCGTTATACAGAGAGGGGAGAGATACTCAGTACGTTATACAGAGAGGGGAGATACTCAGTACCGTTATACAGAGAGGGGAGATACTCAGTACTGTTATACAGAGAGGGGAGATACTCAGTACCGTTATACAGAGAGGGGAGATACTCAGTACTGTTATACAGAGAGGGGAGATACTCAGTACCGTTATACAGAGAGGGGAGATACTCAGTACCGTTATACAGAGAGGGGAGAGATACTCAGTACCGTTATACAGAGAGGGGAGATACTCAGTACCGTTATACAGAGAGGGGAGATACTCAGTACCGTTATACAGAGAGGGGAGAGATACTCAGTACCGTTATACAGAGAGGGGAGATACTCAGTACCGTTATACAGAGAGGGGAGATACTCAGTACCGTTATACAGAGAGGGGAGATACTCAGTACCGTTATACAGAGAGGGGAGATACTCAGTACCGTTATACAGAGAGGGGAGAGATACTCAGTACCGTTATACAGAGAGGGGAGATACTCAGTACCGTTATACAGAGAGGGGAGATACTCAGTACCGTTATACAGAGAGGGGAGATACTCAGTACCGTTATACAGAGAGGGGAGATACTCAGTACCGTTATACAGAGAGGGGAGATACTCAGTACCGTTATACAGAGAGGGGAGATACTCAGTACCGTTATACAGAGAGGGGAGATACTCAGTACCGTTATACAGAGAGGGGAGAGATACTCAGTACCGTTATACAGAGAGGGGAGATACTCAGTACCGTTATACAGAGAGGGAGAGATACTCAGTACCGTTATACAGAGAGGGAGAGATACTCAGTACCGTTATACAGAGAGGGGAGATACTCAGTACCGTTATACAGAGAGGGGAGAGATACTCAGTACCGTTATACAGAGAGGGGAGATACTCAGTACCGTTATACAGAGAGGGGAGATACTCAGTACCGTTATACAGAGAGGGGAGAGATACTCAGTACCGTTATACAGAGAGGGGAGATACTCAGTACCGTTATACAGAGAGGGGAGATACTCAGTACCGTTATACAGAGAGGGGAGATACTCAGTACCGTTATACAGAGAGGGGAGAGATACTCAGTACCGTTATACAGAGAGGGGAGATACTCAGTACCGTTATACAGAGAGGGGAGATACTCAGTACCGTTATACAGAGAGGGGAGATACTCAGTACCGTTATACAGAGAGGGAGAGATACTCAGTACCGTTATACAGAGAGGGGAGAGATACTCAGTACCGTTATACAGAGAGGGGAGATACTCAGTACCGTTATACAGAGAGGGGAGATACTCAGTACCGTTATACAGAGAGGGGAGATACTCAGTACCGTTATACAGAGAGGGGAGATACTCAGTACCGTTATACAGAGAGGGGAGATACTCAGTACCGTTATACAGAGAGGGGAGAGATACTCAGTACCGTTATACAGAGAGGGGAGAGATACTCAGTACCGTTATACAGAGAGGGGAGAGATACTCAGTACCGTTATACAGAGAGGGGAGATACTCAGTACCGTTATACAGAGAGGGGAGATACTCAGTACCGTTATACAGAGAGGGGAGATACTCAGTACCGTTATACAGAGAGGGGAGATACTCAGTACCGTTATACAGAGAGGGGAGATACTCAGTACCGTTATACAGAGAGGGGAGATACTCAGTACCGTTATACAGAGAGGGGAGATACTCAGTACCGTTATACAGAGAGGGGAGATACTCAGTACCGTTATACAGAGAGGGGAGATACTCAGTACCGTTATACAGAGAGGGGAGAGATACTCAGTACCGTTATACAGAGAGGGGAGATACTCAGTACCGTTATACAGAGAGGGAGAGATACTCAGTACCGTTATACAGAGAGGGGAGATACTCAGTACCGTTATACAGAGAGGGGAGATACTCAGTACCGTTATACAGAGAGGGGAGATACTCAGTACCGTTATACAGAGAGGGGAGAGATACTCAGTACCGTTATACAGAGAGGGGAGAGATACTCAGTACCGTTATACAGAGAGGGGAGATACTCAGTACCGTTATACAGAGAGGGGAGAGATACTCAGTACCGTTATACAGAGAGGGGAGATACTCAGTACCGTTATACAGAGAGGGGAGATACTCAGTACCGTTATACACAGAGAGGGAGATACTCAGTACCGTTATACAGAGAGGGGAGAGATACTCAGTACCGTTATACAGAGAGGGGAGATACTCAGTACCGTTATACAGAGAGGGGAGATACTCAGTACCGTTATACAGAGAGGGGAGAGATACTCAGTACCGTTATACAGAGAGGGGAGATACTCAGTACCGTTATACAGAGAGGGGAGATACTCAGTACCGTTATACAGAGAGGGGAGATACTCAGTACCGTTATACAGAGAGGGGAGATACTCAGTACCGTTATACAGAGAGGGGAGAGATACTCAGTACCGTTATACAGAGAGGGGAGATACTCAGTACCGTTATACAGAGAGGGGAGAGATACTCAGTACCGTTATACAGAGAGGGGAGATACTCAGTACCGTTATACAGAGAGGGGAGATACTCAGTACCGTTATACAGAGAGGGGAGAGATACTCAGTACCGTTATACAGAGAGGGGAGATACTCAGTACCGTTATACAGAGAGGGAGAGATACTCAGTACCGTTATACAGAGAGGGGAGATACTCAGTACCGTTATACAGAGAGGGAGAGATACTCAGTACCGTTATACAGAGAGGGGAGAGATACTCAGTACCGTTATACAGAGAGGGGAGAGATACTCAGTACCGTTATACAGAGAGGGGAGATACTCAGTACCGTTATACAGAGAGGGGAGAGATACTCAGTACCGTTATACAGAGAGGGGAGAGATACTCAGTACCGTTATACAGAGAGGGGAGAGATACTCAGTACCGTTATACAGAGAGGGGAGATACTCAGTACTGTTATACAGAGAGGGGAGATACTCAGTACCGTTATACAGAGAGGGGAGATACTCAGTACCGTTATACAGAGAGGGAGAGATACTCAGTACCGTTATACAGAGAGGGGAGAGATACTCAGTACCGTTATACAGAGAGGGGAGAGATACTCAGTACCGTTATACAGAGAGGGGAGATACTCAGTACCGTTATACAGAGAGGGGAGAGATACTCAGTACCGTTATACAGAGAGGGGAGATACTCAGTACCGTTATACAGAGAGGGGAGATACTCAGTACCGTTATACAGAGAGGGGAGATACTCAGTACCGTTATACAGAGAGGGGAGATACTCAGTACCGTTATACAGAGAGGGGAGATACTCAGTACCGTTATACAGAGAGGGGAGATACTCAGTACCGTTATACAGAGAGGGGAGAGATACTCAGTACCGTTATACAGAGAGGGGAGATACTCAGTACCGTTATACAGAGAGGGGAGATACTCAGTACCGTTATACAGAGAGGGGAGATACTCAGTACCGTTATACAGAGAGGGGAGATACTCAGTACCGTTATACAGAGAGGGGAGAGATACTCAGTACCGTTATACAGAGAGGGGAGATACTCAGTACCGTTATACAGAGAGGGGAGATACTCAGTACCGTTATACAGAGAGGGGAGAGATACTCAGTACTGTTATACAGAGAGGGGAGAGATACTCAGTACCGTTATACAGAGAGGGGAGATACTCAGTACCGTTATACAGAGAGGGGAGATACTCAGTACCGTTATACAGAGAGGGGAGATACTCAGTACCGTTATACAGAGAGGGGAGATACTCAGTACCGTTATACAGAGAGGGGAGAGATACTCAGTACCGTTATACAGAGAGGGGAGATACTCAGTACCGTTATACAGAGAGGGGAGAGATACTCAGTACTGTTATACAGAGAGGGGAGATACTCAGTACCGTTATACAGAGAGGGGAGATACTCAGTACCGTTATACAGAGAGGGGAGATACTCAGTACCGTTATACAGAGAGGGGAGATACTCAGTACCGTTATACAGAGAGGGGAGATACTCAGTACCGTTATACAGAGAGGGGAGAGATACTCAGTACCGTTATACAGAGAGGGGAGATACTCAGTACCGTTATACAGAGAGGGGAGATACTCAGTACCGTTATACAGAGAGGGGAGAGATACTCAGTACCGTTATACAGAGAGGAGAGATACTCAGTACCGTTATACAGAGAGGGGAGAGATACTCAGTACCGTTATACAGAGAGGGGAGATACTCAGTACCGTTATACAGAGAGGGGAGAGATACTCAGTACCGTTATACAGAGAGGAGAGATACTCAGTACCGTTATACAGAGAGGGGAGATACTCAGTACCGTTATACAGAGAGGGAGAGATACTCAGTACCGTTATACAGAGAGGGGAGAGATACTCAGTACCGTTATACAGAGAGGGGAGATACTCAGTACCGTTATACAGAGAGGGAGATACTCAGTACCGTTATACAGAGAGGGGAGATACTCAGTACCGTTATACAGAGAGGGGAGAGATACTCAGTACCGTTATACAGAGAGGGGAGATACTCAGTACCGTTATACAGAGAGGGAGAGATACTCAGTACCGTTATACAGAGAGGGGAGATACTCAGTACCGTTATACAGAGAGGGGAGAGATACTCAGTACCGTTATACAGAGAGGGAGAGATACTCAGTACCGTTATACAGAGAGGGGAGAATACTCAGTACCGTTATACAGAGAGGGAGATACTCAGTACCGTTATACAGAGAGGGGAGATACTCAGTACCGTTATACAGAGAGGGGAGAGATACTCAGTACCGTTATACAGAGAGGGAGAGATACTCAGTACCGTTATACAGAGAGGGGAGATACTCAGTACCGTTATACAGAGAGGGGAGAGATACTCAGTACCGTTATACAGAGAGGGGAGATACTCAGTACCGTTATACAGAGAGGGGAGATACTCAGTACCGTTATACAGAGAGGGAGAGATACTCAGTACCGTTATACAGAGAGGGGAGAGATACTCAGTACCGTTATACAGAGAGGGGAGATACTCAGTACCGTTATACAGAGAGGGGAGATACTCAGTACCGTTATACAGAGAGGGGAGATACTCAGTACCGTTATACAGAGAGGGGAGAGATACTCAGTACCGTTATACAGAGAGGGAGAGATACTCAGTACCGTTATACAGAGAGGGGAGATACTCAGTACCGTTATACAGAGAGGGGAGAGATACTCAGTACCGTTATACAGAGAGGGGAGAGATACTCAGTACCGTTATACAGAGAGGGGAGAGATACTCAGTACCGTTATACAGAGAGGGGAGAGATACTCAGTACCGTTATACAGAGAGGGGAGATACTCAGTACCGTTATACAGAGAGGGGAGATACTCAGTACCGTTATACAGAGAGGGGAGAGATACTCAGTACCGTTATACAGAGAGGGGAGATACTCAGTACCGTTATACAGAGAGGGGAGATACTCAGTACCGTTATACAGAGAGGGGAGATACTCAGTACCGTTATACAGAGAGGGGAGATACTCAGTACTGTTATACAGAGAGGGGAGATACTCAGTACCGTTATACAGAGAGGGGAGATACTCAGTACCGTTATACAGAGAGGGGAGATACTCAGTACCGTTATACAGAGAGGGGAGATACTCAGTACCGTTATACAGAGAGGGGAGAGATACTCAGTACCGTTATACAGAGAGGGGAGATACTCAGTACCGTTATACAGAGAGGGGAGATACTCAGTACCGTTATACAGAGAGGGGAGATACTCAGTACCGTTATACAGAGAGGGGAGATACTCAGTACTGTTATACAGAGAGGGGAGATACTCAGTACCGTTATACAGAGAGGGGAGATACTCAGTACCGTTATACAGAGAGGGGAGATACTCAGTACTGTTATACAGAGAGGGGAGATACTCAGTACCGTTATACAGAGAGGGGAGAGATACTCAGTACCGTTATACAGAGAGGGGAGAGATACTCAGTACCGTTATACAGAGAGGGGAGAGATACTCAGTACCGTTATACAGAGAGGGAGAGATACTCAGTACCGTTATACAGAGAGGGGAGAGATACTCAGTACCGTTATACAGAGAGGGGAGATACTCAGTACCGTTATACAGAGAGGGGAGAGATACTCAGTACCGTTATACAGAGAGGGGAGAGATACTCAGTACCGTTATACAGAGAGGGGAGATACTCAGTACCGTTATACAGAGAGGGGAGATACTCAGTACCGTTATACAGAGAGGGGAGAGATACTCAGTACCGTTATACAGAGAGGGGAGAGATACTCAGTACCGTTATACAGAGAGGGGAGATATACTCAGTACCGTTATACAGAGAGGGGAGAGATACTCAGTACCGTTATACAGAGAGGGGAGAGATACTCAGTACCGTTATACAGAGAGGGGAGATACTCAGTACCGTTATACAGAGAGGGGAGAATACTCAGTACCGTTATACAGAGAGGGGAGATACTCAGTACCGTTATACAGAGAGGGGAGAGATACTCAGTACCGTTATACAGAGAGGGAGAGATACTCAGTACCGTTATACAGAGAGGGGAGAGATACTCAGTACCGTTATACAGAGAGGGGAGATACTCAGTACCGTTATACAGAGAGGGGAGATACTCAGTACCGTTATACAGAGAGGGGAGAGATACTCAGTACCGTTATACAGAGAGGGGAGATACTCAGTACCGTTATACAGAGAGGGGAGATACTCAGTACCGTTATACAGAGAGGGGAGATACTCAGTACCGTTATACAGAGAGGGGAGATACTCAGTACCGTTATACAGAGAGGGGAGATACTCAGTACCGTTATACAGAGAGGGGAGAGATACTCAGTACCGTTATACAGAGAGGGGAGAGATACTCAGTACCGTTATACAGAGAGGGGAGATACTCAGTACCGTTATACAGAGAGGGGAGAGATACTCAGTACCGTTATACAGAGAGGGGAGATACTCAGTACCGTTATACAGAGAGGGGAGATACTCAGTACCGTTATACAGAGAGGGGAGATACTCAGTACCGTTATACAGAGAGGGGAGATACTCAGTACCGTTATACAGAGAGGGGAGATACTCAGTACCGTTATACAGAGAGGGGAGATACTCAGTACCGTTATACAGAGAGGGGAGATACTCAGTACCGTTATACAGAGAGGGGAGATACTCAGTACCGTTATACAGAGAGGGGAGAGATACTCAGTACCGTTATACAGAGAGGGGAGAGATACTCAGTACTGTTATACAGAGAGGGGAGATACTCAGTACCGTTATACAGAGAGGGGAGATACTCAGTACCGTTATACAGAGAGGGGAGAGATACTCAGTACCGTTATACAGAGAGGGGAGATACTCAGTACCGTTATACAGAGAGGGGAGATACTCAGTACCGTTATACAGAGAGGGGAGAGATACTCAGTACTGTTATACAGAGAGGGGAGATACTCAGTACTGTTATACAGAGAGGGGAGAGATACTCAGTACCGTTATACAGAGAGGGGAGATACTCAGTACCGTTATACAGAGAGGGGAGAGATACTCAGTACCGTTATACAGAGAGGGGAGATACTCAGTACCGTTATACAGAGAGGGGAGAGATACTCAGTACCGTTATACAGAGAGGGGAGATACTCAGTACTGTTATACAGAGAGGGGAGATACTCAGTACCGTTATACAGAGAGGGGAGAGATACTCAGTACCGTTATACAGAGAGGGGAGAGATACTCAGTACCGTTATACAGAGAGGGGAGAGATACTCAGTACCGTTATACAGAGAGGGGAGATACTCAGTACCGTTATACAGAGAGGGGAGATACTCAGTACCGTTATACAGAGAGGGAGAGATACTCAGTACCGTTATACAGAGAGGGAGAGATACTCAGTACCGTTATACAGAGAGGGGAGATACTCAGTACCGTTATACAGAGAGGGGAGAGATACTCAGTACCGTTATACAGAGAGGGGAGATACTCAGTACCGTTATACAGAGAGGGGAGATACTCAGTACCGTTATACAGAGAGGGGAGATACTCAGTACCGTTATACAGAGAGGGAGAGATACTCAGTACCGTTATACAGAGAGGGGAGAGATACTCAGTACTGTTATACAGAGAGGGGAGATACTCAGTACCGTTATACAGAGAGGGGAGATACTCAGTACCGTTATACAGAGAGGGGAGATACTCAGTACCGTTATACAGAGAGGGGAGATACTCAGTACCGTTATACAGAGAGGGGAGAGATACTCAGTACCGTTATACAGAGAGGGGAGAGATACTCAGTACCGTTATACAGAGAGGGGAGATACTCAGTACCGTTATACAGAGAGGGGAGAGATACTCAGTACCGTTATACAGAGAGGGGAGATACTCAGTACCGTTATACAGAGAGGGGAGATACTCAGTACCGTTATACAGAGAGGGGAGATACTCAGTACCGTTATACAGAGAGGGGAGAGATACTCAGTACCGTTATACAGAGAGGGGAGATACTCAGTACCGTTATACAGAGAGGGGAGAGATACTCAGTACGTTATACAGAGAGGGGAGATACTCAGTACCGTTATACAGAGAGGGGAGATACTCAGTACCGTTATACAGAGAGGGGAGAGATACTCAGTACCGTTATACAGAGAGGGGAGATACTCAGTACCGTTATACAGAGAGGGGAGATACTCAGTACTGTTATACAGAGAGGGGAGATACTCAGTACCGTTATACAGAGAGGGGAGAGATACTCAGTACTGTTATACAGAGAGGGGAGATACTCAGTACCGTTATACAGAGAGGGGAGATACTCAGTACCGTTATACAGAGAGGGAGATACTCAGTACCGTTATACAGAGAGGGGAGATACTCAGTACCGTTATACAGAGAGGGGAGATACTCAGTACCGTTATACAGAGAGGGAGATACTCAGTACCGTTATACAGAGAGGGGAGAGATACTCAGTACCGTTATACAGAGAGGGGAGAGATACTCAGTACCGTTATACAGAGAGGGAGATACTCAGTACCGTTATACAGAGAGGGGAGAGATACTCAGTACCGTTATACAGAGAGGGGAGATACTCAGTACTGTTATACAGAGAGGGGAGATACTCAGTACCGTTATACAGAGAGGGGAGATACTCAGTACCGTTATACAGAGAGGGGAGATACTCAGTACCGTTATACAGAGAGGGGAGGATACTCAGTACCGTTATACAGAGAGGGGAGATACTCAGTACCGTTATACAGAGAGGGGAGATACTCAGTACCGTTATACAGAGAGGGGAGAGATACTCAGTACCGTTATACAGAGAGGGGGAGATACTCAGTACCGTTATACAGAGAGGGAGATACTCAGTACCGTTATACAGAGAGGGGAGATACTCAGTACCGTTATACAGAGAGGGGAGAGATACTCAGTACCGTTATACAGAGAGGGGAGATACTCAGTACCGTTATACAGAGAGGGGAGAGATACTCAGTACCGTTATACAGAGAGGGGAGAGATACTCAGTACCGTTATACAGAGAGGGGAGATACTCAGTACCGTTATACAGAGAGGGGAGAGATACTCAGTACCGTTATACAGAGAGGGGAGATACTCAGTACCGTTATACAGAGAGGGGAGAGATACTCAGTACCGTTATACAGAGAGGAGAGATACTCAGTACCGTTATACAGAGAGGGGAGATACTCAGTACCGTTATACAGAGAGGAGAGATACTCAGTACCGTTATACAGAGAGGGGAGATACTCAGTACCGTTATACAGAGAGGGGAGAGATACTCAGTACCGTTATACAGAGAGGGGAGAGATACTCAGTACCGTTATACAGAGAGGGAGAGATACTCAGTACCGTTATACAGAGAGGGGAGAGATACTCAGTACCGTTATACAGAGAGGGAGATACTCAGTACCGTTATACAGAGAGGAGAGATACTCAGTACCGTTATACAGAGAGGGGAGAGATACTCAGTACCGTTATACAGAGAGGGGAGATACTCAGTACCGTTATACAGAGAGGGGAGATACTCAGTACCGTTATACAGAGAGGGGAGAGATACTCAGTACCGTTATACAGAGAGGGGAGAGATACTCAGTACCGTTATACAGAGAGGGGAGAGATACTCAGTACTGTTATACAGAGAGGGGAGAGATACTCAGTACCGTTATACAGAGAGGGGAGATACTCAGTACCGTTATACAGAGAGGGGAGAGATACTCAGTACCGTTATACAGAGAGGGGAGAGATACTCAGTACCGTTATACAGAGAGGGGAGAGATACTCAGTACCGTTATACAGAGAGGGGAGAGATACTCAGTACCGTTATACAGAGAGGGAGAGATACTCAGTACCGTTATACAGAGAGGGGAGAGATACTCAGTACCGTTATACAGAGAGGAGAGATACTCAGTACCGTTATACAGAGAGGGGAGATACTCAGTACCGTTATACAGAGAGGGGAGAGATACTCAGTACCGTTATACAGAGAGGGGAGAGATACTCAGTACCGTTATACAGAGAGGGGAGAGATACTCAGTACCGTTATACAGAGAGGGGAGAGATACTCAGTACCGTTATACACAGAGAGGAGAGATACTCAGTACCGTTATACAGAGAGGGGAGAGATACTCAGTACCGTTATACAGAGAGGGGAGAGATACTCAGTACTGTTATACAGAGAGGGGAGATACTCAGTACGTTATACAGAGAGGGGAGAGATACTCAGTACTGTTATACAGAGAGGGAGAGATACTCAGTACGTTATACAGAGAGGGAGAGATACTCAGTACCGTTATACAGAGAGGGGAGAGATACTCAGTACCGTTATACAGAGAGGAGAGATACTCAGTACCGTTATACAGAGAGGGGAGAGATACTCAGTACCGTTATACAGAGAGGAGAGATACTCAGTACCGTTATACAGAGAGGGGAGAGATACTCAGTACGTTATACAGAGAGGAGAGATACTCAGTACCGTTATACAGAGAGGGGAGATACTCAGTACCGTTATACAGAGAGGGGAGATACTCAGTACCGTTATACAGAGAGGGAGAGATACTCAGTACCGTTATACAGAGAGGGGAGATACTCAGTACCGTTATACAGAGAGGGGAGGATACTCAGTACCGTTATACAGAGAGGGGAGATACTCAGTACCGTTATACAGAGAGGGGAGATACTCAGTACCGTTATACAGAGAGGGGAGATACTCAGTACCGTTATACAGAGAGGGGAGATACTCAGTACCGTTATACAGAGAGGGGAGATACTCAGTACTGTTATACAGAGAGGGGAGATACTCAGTACCGTTATACAGAGAGGGGAGATACTCAGTACTGTTATACAGAGAGGGAGAGATACTCAGTACTGTTATACAGAGAGGGGAGATACTCAGTACGTTATACAGAGAGGGGAGATACTCAGTACCGTTATACAGAGAGGGGAGATACTCAGTACTGTTATACAGAGAGGGGAGATACTCAGTACCGTTATACAGAGAGGGGAGATACTCAGTACTGTTATACAGAGAGGGGAGATACTCAGTACCGTTATACAGAGAGGGGAGATACTCAGTACCGTTATACAGAGAGGGGAGATACTCAGTACCGTTATACAGAGAGGGGAGATACTCAGTACCGTTATACAGAGAGGGGAGATACTCAGTACCGTTATACAGAGAGGGGAGATACTCAGTACTGTTATACAGAGAGGGGAGAGATACTCAGTACCGTTATACAGAGAGGGAGAGATACTCAGTACCGTTATACAGAGAGGGGAGATACTCAGTACCGTTATACAGAGAGGGGAGAGATACTCAGTACCGTTATACAGAGAGGGAGAGATACTCAGTACCGTTATACAGAGAGGGGAGAGATACTCAGTACTGTTATACAGAGAGGGGAGATACTCAGTACCGTTATACAGAGAGGGGAGAGATCTCAGTACCGTTATACACAGAGAGGGGAGATACTCAGTACCGTTATACAGAGAGGGGAGATACTCAGTACCGTTATACAGAGAGGGGAGAGATACTCAGTACCGTTATACAGAGAGGGGAGATACTCAGTACCGTTATACAGAGAGGGGAGATACTCAGTACCGTTATACAGAGAGGGGAGAGATACTCAGTACCGTTATACAGAGAGGGGAGATACTCAGTACCGTTATACAGAGAGGGGAGATACTCAGTACCGTTATACAGAGAGGGGAGAGATACTCAGTACCGTTATACAGAGAGGGGAGAGATACTCAGTACCGTTATACAGAGAGGGGAGATACTCAGTACCGTTATACAGAGAGGGGAGAGATACTCAGTACCGTTATACAGAGAGGGGAGAGATACTCAGTACCGTTATACAGAGAGGGGAGATACTCAGTACCGTTATACAGAGAGGGGAGAGATACTCAGTACCGTTATACAGAGAGGGGAGATACTCAGTACCGTTATACAGAGAGGGGAGATACTCAGTACCGTTATACAGAGAGGGGAGATACTCAGTACCGTTATACAGAGAGGGGAGAGATACTCAGTACCGTTATACAGAGAGGGGAGAGATACTCAGTACCGTTATACAGAGAGGGGAGAGATACTCAGTACCGTTATACAGAGGGGAGAGATACTCAGTACCGTTATACAGAGAGGGGAGATACTCAGTACCGTTATACAGAGAGGGGGAGATACTCAGTACCGTTATACAGAGAGGGGAGATACTCAGTACCGTTATACAGAGAGGGGAGATACTCAGTACCGTTATACAGAGAGGGGAGATACTCAGTACCGTTATACAGAGAGGGGAGATACTCAGTACCGTTATACAGAGAGGGGAGAGATACTCAGTACCGTTATACAGAGAGGAGAGATACTCAGTACCGTTATACAGAGAGGGGAGAGATACTCAGTACCGTTATACAGAGAGGGGAGAGATACTCAGTACTGTTATACAGAGAGGGGAGAGATACTCAGTACTGTTATACAGAGAGGGGAGATACTCAGTACTGTTATACAGAGAGGGGAGATATACTCAGTACTGTTATACAGAGAGGGGAGATACTCAGTACTGTTATACAGAGAGGAGAGATACTCAGTACCGTTATACAGAGAGGGGAGAGATACTCAGTACCGTTATACAGAGAGGGGAGATACTCAGTACCGTTATACAGAGAGGGGAGAGATACTCAGTACCGTTATACAGAGAGGAGAGATACTCAGTACCGTTATACAGAGAGGGGAGAGATACTCAGTACTGTTATACAGAGAGGGGAGATACTCAGTACCGTTATACAGAGAGGGGAGAGATACTCAGTACCGTTATACAGAGAGGGGAGATACTCAGTACCGTTATACAGAGAGGGGAGATACTCAGTACTGTTATACAGAGAGGGGAGATACTCAGTACCGTTATACAGAGAGGGGAGAGATACTCAGTACCGTTATACAGAGAGGGGAGATACTCAGTACCGTTATACAGAGAGGGGAGATACTCAGTACCGTTATACAGAGAGGAGAGATACTCAGTACCGTTATACAGAGAGGGGAGAGATACTCAGTACCGTTATACAGAGAGGAGAGATACTCAGTACCGTTATACAGAGAGGGGAGAGATACTCAGTACCGTTATACAGAGAGGGAGAGATACTCAGTACCGTTATACAGAGAGGGGAGAGATACTCAGTACCGTTATACAGAGAGGGGAGATACTCAGTACCGTTATACAGAGAGGGAGAGATACTCAGTACCGTTATACAGAGAGGGGAGATACTCAGTACCGTTATACAGAGAGGGGAGAGATACTCAGTACCGTTATACAGAGAGGGGAGATACTCAGTACCGTTATACAGAGAGGGGAGATACTCAGTACTGTTATACAGAGAGGGGAGATACTCAGTACTGTTATACAGAGAGGGGAGAGATACTCAGTACTGTTATACAGAGAGGGGAGATACTCAGTACTGTTATACAGAGAGGGGAGATACTCAGTACTGTTATACAGAGAGGGGAGATACTCAGTACCGTTATACAGAGAGGGGAGAGATACTCAGTACTGTTATACAGAGAGGGGAGATACTCAGTACCGTTATACAGAGAGGGGAGATACTCAGTACCGTTATACAGAGAGGGGAGAGATACTCAGTACTGTTATACAGAGAGGGGAGATACTCAGTCTGTTATAACAGAGAGGGGAGATACTCAGTACTGTTATACAAGAGGGGAGATACTCAGTATGTTATACAGAGAGGGGAGATACTCAGTACTGTTATACCAGAGAGGGGAGATACTCAGTATGTTATATAAACAGAGAGGGGAGATACTCAGTACCCGTTAACAGAGAGGGAGATACTCAGTACTGTTATACAGAGAGGGGAGATACTCAGTACTGTTATACAGAGAGGGGAAGATACTCAGTACCGTTATACAGAGAGGGGAGAGATACTCAGTACTGTTATACAGAGAGGGGAGAGATACTCAGTACTGTTATACAGAGAGGGGAGATACTCAGTACCGTTATACAGAGAAGGGAGAGATACTCAGTACTGTTATACAGAGAGGGGAGATACTCAGTACCGTTATACAGAGAGGGGAGAGATACTCAGTACCGTTATACAGAGAGGGGAGATACTCAGTACTGTTATACAGAGGGGAGAGATACTCAGTACCGTTATACAGAGAGGGGAGAGATACTCAGTACTGTTATACAGAGAGGGGAGATACTCAGTACTGTTATACAGAGAGGGAGATACTCAGTACTGTTATACAGAGAGGGGAGAGATACTCAGTTACTGTTATACAGAGAGGGAAGATACTCAGTACCGTTATACAGAGAGGGAGATACTCAGTACTGTTATACAGAGAGGGGAGATACTCAGTACTGTTATACAGAGAGGGGAGATACTCAGTACTGTTATACAGAGAGGGGAGATACTCAGTACCGTTATACAGAGAGGGGAGATACTCAGTACTGTTATACAGAGAGGGGAGAGATACTCAGTACTGTTATACAGAGAGGGGAGATACTCAGTACCGTTATACAGAGAGGGGAGATACTCAGTACTGTTATACAGAGAGGGGAGATACTCAGTACCGTTATACAGAGAGGGGAGAGATACTCAGTACCGTTATACAGAGAGGGGAGATACTCAGTACTGTTATACAGAGGGGAGAGATACTCAGTACCGTTATACAGAGAGGGGAGAGATACTCAGTACTGTTATACAGAGAGGGGAGATACTCAGTACTGTTATACAGAGAGGGGAGATACTCAGTACTGTTATACAGAGAGGGGAGATACTCAGTACCGTTATACAGAGAGGGGAGAGATACTCAGTACCGTTATACAGAGAGGGAAGATACTCAGTACCGTTATACAGAGAGGGGAGAGATACTCAGTACCGTTATACAGAGAGGGGAGAGATACTCAGTACTGTTATACAGAGAGGGGAGATACTCAGTACTGTTATACAGAGAGGGGAGATACTCAGTACTGTTATACAGAGAGGGGAGAGATACTCAGTACTGTTATACAGAGGGGAGAGATACCTCAGTACTGTTATAACAGAGAGGGGAGAGATACTCAGTACTGTTATACAGAGAGGGAGAGATACTCAGTACCGTTATACAGAGAGGGGAGATACTCAGTACCGTTATACAGAGAGGGGAGATACTCAGTACTGTTATACAGAGAGGGGAGATACTCAGTACTGTTATACAGAGAGGGGAGAGATACTCAGTACTGTTATACAGAAGGGGAGATACTCAGTACCGTTATACAGAGAGGGGAGAGATACTCAGTACCGTTATACAGAGAGGGGAGATACTCAGTACCGTTATACAGAAGAGGGGAGATACTCAGTACTGTTATAGAGAGAGGGGAGATACTCAGTACTGTTATACAGAGAGGGGAGATACTCAGTACTGTTATACAGAGAGGGGAGATACTCAGTACCGTTATACAGAGAGGGAGAGATACTCAGTACCGTTATACAGAGAGGGGAGAGATACTCAGTACCGTTATACAGAGAGGGGAACAGCCGTAAGAGGGGAAAGATACTCAGTACTGTTATACAGAGAGGGGAGAGATACTCAGTACTGTTATACAGAGAGGGGAGAGATACTCAGTACCGTTATACAGAGAGGGGAGATACTCAGTACTGTTATACAGAGAGGGGAGAGATACTCAGTACCGTTATACGAGAGGGGGAGATACTCAGTACCGTTATACAGAGAGGGGAGATACTCAGTACCGTTATACAGAGAGGGGAGATACTCAGTACCGTTATACAGAGAGGGGAGATACTCAGTACCGTTATACAGAGAGGGGAGATACTCAGTACCGTTATACAGAGAGGGGAGATACTCAGTACCGTTATACAGAGAGGGGAGATACTCAGTACTGTTATACAGAGAGGGGAGATACTCAGTACGTTATACAGAGAGGGGAGAGATACTCAGTACCGTTATACAGAGAGGGGAGATACTCAGTACTGTTATACAGAAGAGGGGAGAGATACTCAGTACCGTATACAGAGAGGGGAGATACTCAGTACTGTTATACAGAGAGGGGGAGATACTCAGTACTTGTTATACAGAGAGGGGAGAGATACTCAGTACCGTTATACAGAGAGGGGAGAGATACTCAGTACCGTTATACAGAGAGGGGAGATACTCAGTACCGTTATATCAGAGAGGGAGATACTCAGTACTGTTATACAGAGAGGGGAGATACTCAGTACCGTTATACAGAGAGGGGAGAGATACTCAGTACCGGTTATACAGAGAGGGGAGAGATACTCAGTACCGTTACTACAGAGAGGGGAGAGATACTCAGTACCGTTATACAGAGAGGGGAGATACTCAGTACCGTTATACAGAGAGGGGAGAGATACTCAGTACCGTTATACAGAGAGGGGAGATACTCAGTACTGTTATACAGAGAGGGGAGATACTCAGTACCGTTATAACAGAGAGGGGAGAGATACTCAGTACCGTTATACAGAGAGGGGAGATACTCAGTACTGTTATTACAAGAGAGGGGAGATACTCAGTACCGTTATACAGAGAGGGGAGATACTCAGTACTGTTATACAGAGAGGGGAGAGATACTCAGTACCCGTTATACAGAGAGGGGAGAGATACTCAGTACCGTTATACAGAGAGGGGAGATACTCAGTACTGTTATACAGAGAGGGGAGATACTCAGTACTGTTATACAGAGAGGGGAGAGATACTCAGTACCGTTATACAGAGAGGGGAGAGATACTCAGTACCGTTATACAGAGAGGGGAGATACTCAGTACCGTTATACAGAGAGGGGAGATACTCAGTACTGTTATACAGAGAGGGGAGATACTCAGTACCGTTATACAGAGAGGGGAGAGATACTCAGTACCGTTATACAGAGAGGGGAGAGATACTCAGTACCGTTATACAGAGAGGGGAGAGATACTCAGTACCGTTATACAGAGAGGGGAGATACTCAGTA
This sequence comes from Xenopus tropicalis, assembly GCF_000004195.4. Classification (NCBI taxonomy): domain Eukaryota; kingdom Metazoa; phylum Chordata; class Amphibia; order Anura; family Pipidae; genus Xenopus; species Xenopus tropicalis. Next base: position 1,236,982 of record NC_030678.2, read on the forward strand.
CCGTTATACAGAGAGGGGAGAGATTACTCAGTACCGTTATACCAGAGAGGGGAGATACTCAGTACTGTTATACAGAGAGGGGAGATACTCAGTACCGTTATAACAGAGAGGGGGAGAGATACTCAGTACCGTTATACAGAGAGGGGAGATACTCAGTACCGTTATAACAGAGAGGGGAGAGATACTCAGTACCGTTATAACAGAGAGGGGAGATACTCAGTACCGTTATACAGAGAGGGGAGAGATACTCAGTACCGTTATACAGAGAGGGGAGATTACTCAGTACCGTTATACAGAGAGGGGAGAGATACTCAGTACCGTTATACAGAGAGGGGAGATACTCAGTACCGTTATACAGAGAGGGGAGAGATACTCAGACCGTTATACAGAGAGGAGAGATATACTCAGTACCGTTATACAGAGAGGGGAGATACTCAGTACCGTTATACAGAGAGGGGAGATACTCAGTACCGTTATACAGAGAGGGGAGATACTCAGTACTGTTATACAGAGAGGGGAGAGATACTCAGTACCGTTATACAGAGAGGGGAGATACTCAGTACTGTTATACAGAGAGGGGAGATACTCAGTACTGTTATACAGAGAGGAGAGATACTCAGTACCGTTATACAGAGAGGGGAGAGATACTCAGTACCGTTATACAGAGAGGGGAGATACTCAGTACCGTTATACAGAGAGGGGAGAGATACTCAGTACCATTATACAGAGAGGGGAGAGATACTCAGTACCGTTATACAGAGAGGGGAGATACTCAGTACTGTTATACAGAGAGGGGGAGATACTCAGTACCGTTATACAGAGAGGGGAGATACTCAGTACCGTTATACAGAGAGGGGAGAGATACTCAGTACCGTTATACAGAGAGGGGAGATACTCAGTACTGTTATACAGAGAGGGAGAGATACTCAGTACCGTTATACAGAGAGGGGAGAGATACTCAGTACTGTTATACAGAGAGGGGAGATACTCAGTACTGTTATACAGAGAGGGGAGATACTCAGTACTGTTATACAGAGAGGGGAGATACTCAGTACTGTTATACAGAGAGGGGAGAGATACTCAGTACTGTTATACAGAGAGGGAAGATACTCAGTACCGTTATACAGAGAGGGGAGAGATACTCAGTACCGTTATACAGAGAGGGGAGAGATACTCAGTACCGTTATACAGAGAGGGGAGATACTCAGTACTGTTATACAGAGAGGGGAGATACTCAGTACTGTTATACAGAGAGGGGAGAGATACTCAGTACCGTTATACAGAGAGGGGAGATACTCAGTACCGTTATACAGAGAGGGGAGATACTCAGTACCGTTATACAGAGAGGGGAGAGATACTCAGTACCGTTATACAGAGAGGGGAGATACTCAGTACTGTTATACAGAGAGGGGAGATACTCAGTACCGTTATACAGAGAGGGGAGAGATACTCAGTACCGTTATACAGAGAGGGGAGATACTCAGTACTGTTATACAGAGAGGGGAGATACTCAGTACTGTTATACAGAGAGGGGAGAGATACTCAGTACCGTTATACAGAGAGGGGAGAGATACTCAGTACTGTTATACAGAGAGGGGAGATACTCAGTACTGTTATACAGAGAGGGGAGATACTCAGTACTGTTATACAGAGAGAGGAGAGATACTCAGTACTGTTATACAGAGAGGGGAGATACTCAGTACCGTTATACAGAGAGGGGAGAGATACTCAGTACCGTTATACAGAGAGGGGAGATACTCAGTACCGTTATACAGAGAGGGGAGATACTCAGTACTGTTATACAGAGAGGGGAGATACTCAGTACTGTTATACAGAGAGGGGAGATACTCAGTACTGTTATACAGAGAGGGGAGATACTCAGTACCGTTATACAGAGAGGGGAGAGATACTCAGTACCGTTATACAGAGAGGGGAGAGATACTCAGTACCGTTATACAGAGAGGGGAGATACTCAGTACCGTTATACAGAGAGGGGAGAGATACTCAGTACTGTTATACAGAGGGGAGAGATACTCAGTACTGTTATACAGAGAGGGGAGAGATACTCAGTACCGTTATACAGAGAGGGGAGATACTCAGTACTGTTATACAGAGAGGGGAGAGATACTCAGTACCGTTATACAGAGAGGGGAGATACTCAGTACGTTATACAGAGAGGGGAGATACTCAGTACCGTTATACAGAGAGGGGAGATACTCAGTACCGTTATACAGAGAGGGGAGAGATACTCAGTACCGTTATACAGAGAGGGGAGATACTCAGTACTGTTATACAGAGAGGGGAGATACTCAGTACCGTTATACAGAGAGGGGAGAGATACTCAGTACCGTTATACAGAGAGGGGAGAGATACTCAGTACCGTTATACAGAGAGGGGAGATACTCAGTACCGTTATACAGAGAGGGGAGATACTCAGTACTGTTATACAGAGAGGGGAGATACTCAGTACCGTTATACAGAGAGGGGAGAGATACTCAGTACCGTTATACAGAGAGGGGAGAGATACTCAGTACCGTTATACAGAGAGGGGAGAGATACTCAGTACCGTTATACAGAGAGGGGAGATACTCAGTACCGTTATACAGAGAGGGGAGATACTCAGTACTGTTATACAGAGAGGGGAGATACTCAGTACCGTTATACAGAGAGGGGAGAGATACTCAGTACCGTTATACAGAGAGGGGAGAGATACTCAGTACCGTTATACAGAGAGGGGAGAGATACTCAGTACCGTTATACAGAGAGGGGAGATACTCAGTACCGTTATACAGAGAGGGGAGATACTCAGTACCGTTATACAGAGAGGGGAGATACTCAGTACTGTTATACAGAGAGGGGAGATACTCAGTACCGTTATACAGAGAGGGGAGAGATACTCAGTACCGTTATACAGAGAGGGGAGATACTCAGTACCGTTATACAGAGAGGGGGAGATACTCAGTACCGTTATACAGAGAGGGGAGAGATACTCAGTACCGTTATACAGAGAGGGGAGATACTCAGTACCGTTATACAGAGAGGGGAGAGATACTCAGTACCGTTATCACAGAGAGGGGAGATACTCAGTACCGTTATACAGAGAGGGGGAGATACTCAGTACCGTTATACAGAGAGGGGAGAGATACTCAGTACCGTTATACAGAGAGGGGAGGATACTCAGTACCGTTATAACAGAGAGGGGCAGAGATACTCAGTACCGTTATACAGAGAGGAGAGATATACTCAGTACCGTTATACAGAGAGGGGAGATATACTCAGTACCGTTATACAGAGAGGGGAGATACTCAGTACTGTTATACAGAGAGGGGAGATACTCAGTACTGTTATACAGAGAGGGGAGAGATACTCAGTACCGTTATACAGAGAGGGGAGATACTCAGTACTGTTATACAGAGAGGGGAGATACTCAGTACTGTTATACAGAGAGGAGAGATACTCAGTACCGTTATACAGAGAGGGGAGAGATACTCAAGTACCGTTATACAGAGAGGGGAGATACTCAGTACCGTTATACAGAGGAGAGATACTCAGACCGTTATACAGAGAGGGGAGAGATACTCAGTACCGTTATACAGAGAGGGGAGATACTCAGTACTGTTATACAGAGAGGGGAGAGATACTCAGTACCGTTATACAGAGAGGGGAGATACTCAGTACCGTTATACAGAGAGGGGAGATACTCAGTACCGTTATACAGAGAGGGGAGATACTCAGTACCGTTATACAGAGAGGGGAGAGATACTCAGTACCGTTATACAGAGAGGGGAGAGATACTCAGTACCGTTATACAGAGAGGGGAGATACTCAGTACCGTTATACAGAGAGGGGAGAGATACTCAGTACCGTTATACAGAGAGGGGAGAGATACTCAGTACCGTTATACAGAGAGGGGAGATACTCAGTACCGTTATACAGAGAGGGGAGATACTCAGTACTGTTATACAGAGAGGGGAGATACTCAGTACCGTTATACAGAGAGGGGAGATACTCAGTACCGTTATACAGAGAGGGGAGAGATACTCAGTACCGTTATACAGAGAGGGGAGAAGATACTCCAGTACCGTTATACAGAGAGGGAGAGATACTCAGTACCGTTATACAGAGAGGGGAGAGATACTCAGTACCGTTATAACAGAGAGGGGAGAGATACTCAGTACCGTTATAACAGAGAGGGGAGATACTCAGTACTGTTATACAGAGAGGGGAGATACTCAGTACCTGTTATACAGAGAGGGGAGATACTCAGTACCGTTATACAGAGAGGGGAGAGATACTCAGTACCGGTATATATCAGAGAGGGGAGATACTCAGTACCGTTATACAGAGAGGGGAGATACTCAGTACCGTTATACAGAGAGGGGAGATACTCAGTAACGTTATACAGAGAGGGGAAGATACTCAGTACCGTTATACAGAGAAGGGGAGATACTCAGTACCGTTATACAGAGAGGGGAGAGATACTCAGTACCTGTTATACAGAGAGGGAAGAGATACTCAGTACCGTTATACAGAGAGGGGAGAGATACTCAGTACCGTTATACAGAGAGGGGAGAGATACTCAGTACCAGTTATACAGAGAAAGAGGGAGAGATACTCAGTACCGTTATAACAGAGAGGGGGAATACTCAGTACCGTTATACAGAGAGGGGAGAGATACTCAGTACCGTTATACAGAGAGGGGAGAGATACTCAGTACCGTTATACAGAGAGGGGAGATACTCAGTACCGTTTACAGAGAGGGGGAGATACTCAGTACCGTTATACAGAGAGGGGAGATACTCAGTACTGTTATACAGAGAGGGGAGATACTCAGTACCGTTTACAAGAGAGGGGAGAGATACTCAGTACCGTTATACAGAGAGGGGAGATACTCAGTACTGTTATACAGAGAGGGGAGATACTCAGTACGTTATACAGAGAGGGGAGAGATACTCAGTAACCGTTATACAGAGAGGGGAGATACTCAGTACCGTTATACAGAGAGGGGAGAGATACTCAGTACCGTTATACAGAAGAGGGGAGATACTCAGTAACCGTTATACAGAGAGGGGAGATACTCAGTCCGTTATACAGAGAGGGGAGAGATACTCAGTACCGTTATACAGAGAGGGGAGATACTCAGTACCGTTATACAGGAGAGGGGAGAGATACTCAGTACCGTTATACAGAGAGGAGAGATATACTCAGTACCGTTATACAGAGAGGGGAGATACTCAGTACTGTTATACAGAGAGGGGGAGATACTCAGTACTGTTATACAGAGAGGGGAGAGATACTCAGTACCGTTATACAGAGAGGGGAGATACTCAGTACTGTTATACAGAGAGGGGAGATACTCAGTAACTGTTATACAGAGAGGAGAGATACTCAGTACCGTTATACAGAGAGGGGAGAGATACTCAGTACCGTTATACAGAGAGGGGAGATACTCAGTACCGTTATACAGAGAGGGGAGAGATACTCAGTACCATTATACAGAGAGGGGAGAGATACTCAGTACCCGTTATACAGAGAGGGGAGATACTCAGTACTGTTATAACAGAGAGGGGAGAGATACTCAGTACCGTTATACAGAGAGGGGAGATACTCAGTACCGTTATACAGAGAGGGGAGATACTCAGTACCGTTATACAGAGAGGGGAGATACTCAGTACCGTTATACAGAGAGGGGAGAGATACTCAGTACCGTTATACAGAGAGGGGAGATACTCAGTACCGTTATACAGAGAGGGGAGATACTCAGTACCGTTATACAGAGAGGGAAGATACTCAGTACCGTTATACAGAGAGGGGAGAGATACTCAGTACCGTTATACAGAGAGGGGAGAGATACTCAGTACCGTTATACAGAGAGGGGAGATACTCAGTACCGTTATACAGAGAGGGGAGAGATACTCAGTACCGTTATACAGAGAGGGGAGAGATACTCAGTACCATTATACAGAGAGGGGAGATACTCAGTACTGTTATACAGAGAGGGAGATACTCAGTACTGTTATACAGAGAGGGGAGATATCAGTACGTTATACAGAGAGGAGAGATACTCAGTACCGTTATACAGAGAGGGGAGAGATACTCAGTACCGTTATACAGAGAGGGGAGAGATACTCAGTACCGTTATACAGAGAGGAGAGATACTCAGTACCGTTATACAGAGAGGGGAGAGATACTCAGTACCGTTATACAGAGAGGGGAGATACTCAGTACCGTTATACAGAGAGGGGAGATACTCAGTACTGTTATACAGAGAGGGGAGATACTCAGTACCGTTATACAGAGAGGGGAGAGATACTCAGTACCGTTATACAGAGAGGGGAGATACTCAGTACCGTTATACAGAGAGGGGAGATACTCAGTACCGTTATACAGAGAGGGGAGATACTCAGTACCGTTATACAGAGAGGGGAGATACTCAGTACCGTTATACAGAGAGGGGAGATACTCAGTACCGTTATACAGAGAGGAGAGATACTCAGTACCGTTATACAGAGAGGGGAGAGATACTCAGTACCGTTATACAGAGAGGGGAGAGATACTCAGTACCGTTATACAGAGAGGGGAGAGATACTCAGTACCGTTATACAGAGAGGGGAGAGATACTCAGTACCGTTATACAGAGAGGGGAGAGATACTCAGTACCGTTATACAGAGAGGGGAGATACTCAGTACCGTTATACAGAGAGGGGAGAGATACTCAGTACCGTTATACAGAGAGGGGAGAGATACTCAGTACCGTTATACAGAGAGGGGAGATACTCAGTACCGTTATACAGAGAGGGGAGATACTCAGTACCGTTATACAGAGAGGGGAGATACTCCGTACCGTTATAATAAGGAATTCCTACCAGTTTCATTATAATAAGGAATATCTTCCATTACCCCCAGCTCAGCATTATAAGGAATCCCTCCCAATAGCACAGTCCATCCTGACATGAAGGTAACCCCCATTCCAATATAATAAGGAATTCCTCCCAGTACTGAGTACAGCACAAGCCAACATGTAAATAAATCCTGCGTAATCCAAACTATGGGTAACCCCCACTCTAATATAATAAGGAGTCTAACCCTGTACAATCTGTTATCCAAGTAACCCCCACCCTAATATAATAAGGAGTCTAACCCTGTACAATCTGTTATCCAAGTAACCCCCACCCTAATATAATAAGGAGTCTAACCCTATACAATCTGTTTTCCAAGTTACCCCCACTCTAATATAATAAGGATTCTAACCCTGTACAATCTGTTATCCAAGTAACCCCCACCCTAATATAATAAGGATTCTAACACTGTACAATCTGTTATCCAAGTAACCCCCACTCTAATATAATAAGGATTCTAACCCTGTACAATCTGTTATCCAAGTAACCCCCACTCTAATATAATAAGAATTCTAACCCTGTACAATCTGTTATTCAAGTAACCCCCACCGTAATATAATAAGGAGTCTAACCCTATACAATTTGTTTTCCAAGTTACCCCCACTCTAATATAATAAGGATTCTAACCCTGTACAATCTGTTATCCAAGTAACCCCCACCCTAATATAATAAGGATTCTAACACTGTACAATCTGTTATCCAAGTAACCCCAACTCTAATATAATAAGGATTCTAACCCTGTACAATCTGTTATCCAAGTAACCCCCACTCTAATATAATAAGAATTCTAACCCTGTACAATCTGTTTTCCAAGTAACCCCCACCATAATATAATAAGGAGTCTAACGCTATACAATCTGTTTTCCAAGTAACCCCCACCATAATATAATAAGGAGTCTAACGCTATACAATCTGTTTTCCAAGTAACCCCCACCATAATATAATAAGGAGTCTAACGCTATACAATCTGTTTTCCAAGTAACCCCCACCATAATATAATAAGGAGTCTAACGCTATACAATCTGTTTTCCAAGTAACCCCCACCCTAATAAGGAATCCCTCCCAGTACGTAGCACAGTGCAATCCAACATGCAGGTAACCCCCAGCCCAGTACAATAAGGAATGACTGATAGAGCCCAGCAGCACATTGAGGAATGCAGGTGCCCCCTCCCGTACAGGTAACGTAAAGGCAGAAAGTCCCCGCCCCCCGCCCCCCCATACAGGCAGTTTTTGTATCATATAATGCATGTAGATACTCAGCACTGCTGTACAGGGGCCCCCCTAACCCTTACCTGGATACCAGTCACCCCACTATCCTGCAGCCTGAAATGCTGATCTTTCTGTGCAGAGCAAAGCGTCCCTGTAACTCACCTAACCCGCCCGGCCGCACCTCCCCCCCTCCAGGGGTGCGTCTCTCCCTCCCACATTCCCTGGCAACCACACCGGTCCGACCTACCAACCTGAATCAGTGACACGGGGCCGGCACCCAGCCAGGAATCCAGCTCCTTCCCAGCACCCTGTTCCTTACTATATAGCCTCTGATTTACTGCACCCCCTACTGTAAGCGATAAGGATATTAGCAGTCACTGAGGGGTTCTGTGCCCCCCATATAAAGGCACAAGGCTGCAGGCTGAGTTATACAGGGAACTCTGAGTATCACTCATGTATTATAAGGGATAATGTACCCCCTACTGTAAATGATAAGGATATTAGCAGTCACTGAGGGGTTCTGTGCCCCCCATATAAAGGCACAAGGCTGCAGGCTGAGTTATACAGGGAACTCTGAGTATCACTCATGTATTATAAGGGATAATGTACCCCCTACTGTAAATGATAAGGATATTAGCAGTCACTGAGGGGTTCTGTGCCCCCCATATAAAGGCACAAGGCTGCAGGCTGAGTTATACAGGGAACTCTGAGTATCACTCATGTATTATAAGGGATAATGTACCCCCTACTGTAAATGATAAGGATATTAGCAGTCACTGAGGGGTTCTGTGCCCCCCATATAAAGGCACAAGGCTGCAGGCTGAGTTATACAGGGAACTCTGAGTATCACTCATGTATTATAAGGGATAATGTACCCCCTACTGTAAATGATAAGGATATTAGCAGTCACTGGGGGGTTCTGTGCCCCCCATATAAAGGCACAAGGCTGCAGGCTGAGTTATACAGGGAACTCTGTATTATAAGGGATGGTAAGGCAAAGACTGATGGGAATGGGATAGGGACCTTAGATTGTAAGCTCACTGGGGCAGGGACTGATGGGAACATGATAGGGACCTTAGATTGTAAGCTCACTGGGGCAGGGACTGATGGGAATGTGATAGGGACCTTAGATTGTAAGCTCACTGGGGCAGGGGCTGATGGGAATGGGATAGGGACCTTAGATTGTAAGCTCACTGGGGCAGGGACTGATGGGAATGGGATAGGGACCTTAGATTGTAAGCTCACTGGGGCAGGGACTGATGGGAATGTGATAGGGACCTTAGATTGTAAGCTCACTGGGGCAGGGGCTGATGGGAATGGGATAGGGACTTTAGATTGTAAGCTCACTGGGGCAGGGACTGATGGGAATGGGATAGGGGCCTTAGATTGTAAACTCACTGGGGCAGGGGCTGATGGGAATGTGATAGGGACCTTAGATTGTAAGCTCACTGGGGCAGGGGCTGAAGGGAATGTGATAGGGACCTTAGATTGTAAGCTCACTGGGGCAGGGGCTGATGGGAATGGGATAGGGACCTTAGATTGTAAGCTCACTGGGGCAGGGGCTGATGGGAACATGATAGGGGCCTTAGATTGTAAGCTCACTGGGGCAGGGACTGATGGGAATGGGATAGGGACCTTAGATTGTAAGCTCACTGGGGCAGGGACTGATGGGAATGTGATAGGGACCTTAGATTGTAAGCTCACTGGGGCAGGGACTGATGGGAATGGGATAGGGACCTTAGATTGTAAGCTCACTGGGGCAGGGACTGATGGGAATGGGATAGGGACCTTAGATTGTAAGCTCACTGGGGCAGGGACTGATGGGAATGGGATAGGGACCTTAGATTGTAAGCTCACTGGGGCAGGGGCTGATGGGAATGTGATAGGGACCTTAGATTGTAAGCTCACTGGGGCAGGGGCTGATGGGAATGTGATAGGGACCTTAGATTGTAAGCTCACTGGGGCAGGGGCTGATGGGAATGAACAGTCTCTGTAAGTCACTGTATATACATTACAGACAATAAATAGAGTTTTGGGATGAGACTCCCACAATATTTCACGCCGGGGGGGGTTCAGGCTGCAGTGGGAGGAGCCCCATGGGATTCGGCTTCAGACAGATGATTCTGTGGGGTTGGTGCGATGTTTGCTTTCCTCTCACAGCTCAGACCCCGCCCAGACATTCTGTGAATTCCACTGACACTGAGGTGTAAAAATCATTTCTGCGCCTCTGTCGGATTCCCTGGGGCCCTCCTCCTGCATCTCTCTATTCCCCTGCTGCCTGCCCTCCTCCTGCATCTCTCTATTCCCCTGCTGCCTGCCCTCCTCCTGCATCTCTCTATTCTCTCTATGCAGGAGGAGGGCAGGCAGCAGGGGAATAGGGAGATACAGGAGGAGGGCAGGCAGCAGGGGAATAGAGAGATACAGGAGGAGGGCAGGCAGCAGGGGAATAGAGAGATGCAGGAGGAGGGCAGGCAGCAGGGGAATAGGGAGATACAGGAGGAGGGCAGGCAGCAGGGGAATAGAGAGATGCAGGAGGAGGGCAGGCAGCAGGGGAATAGAAAGATGCAGGAGGAGGGCAGGCAGCAGGGGAATAGAGAGAAGCAGGAGGAGGGCAGGCAGCAGGGGAATAGAGAGATGCAGGAGGAGGGCAGGCAGCAGGGGAATAGAGAGATACAGGAGGAGGGCAGGCAGCAGGGGAATAGAGAGATGCAGGAGGAGGGCAGGCAGCAGGGGAATAGAGAGATGCAGGAGGAGGGCAGGCAGCAGGGGAATAGACAGATACAGGAGGAGGGCAGGCAGCAGGGGAATAGAGAGATACAGGAGGAGGGCAGGCAGCAGGGGAATAGAAAGATGCAGGGGAATAGAGAGATACAGGAGGAGGGCAGGCAGCAGGGGAATAGAGAGATACAGGAGGAGGGCAGGCAGCAGGGGAATAGAGAGATGCAGGAGGAGGGCAGGCAGCAGGGGAATAGAGAGATACAGGAGGAGGGCAGGCAGCAGGGGAATAGAGAGATGCAGGAGGAGGGCAGGCAGCAGGGGAATAGAGAGATGCAGGAGGAGGGCAGGCAGCAGGGGAATAGAGAGATGCAGGAGGAGGGCAGGCAGCAGGGGAATAGAGAGATACAGGAGGAGGGCAGGCAGCAGGGGAATAGAGAGATGCAGGAGGAGGGCAGGCAGCAGGGGAATAGGGAGATGCAGGAGGAGGGGAGGCAGCAGGGGAATAGAGAGATGCAGGAGGAGGGCAGGCAGCAGGGGAATAGAGAGATGCAGGAGGAGGGCAGGCAGCAGGGGAATAGAGAGATGCAGGAGGAGGGCAGGCAGCAGGGGAATAGAGAGATACAGGAGGAGGGCAGGCAGCAGGGGAATAGAGAGATACAGGAGGAGGGCAGGCAGCAGGGGAATAGAGAGATGCAGGAGGAGGGCAGGCAGCAGGGGAATAGAGAGATGCAGGAGGAGGGCAGGCAGCAGGGGAATAGAGAGATGCAGGAGGAGTGCAGGCAGCAGGGGAATAGAGAGATGCAGGAGGAGGGCAGGCAGCAGGGGAATAGAGAGATGCAGGAGGAGGGCAGGCAGCAGGGGAATAGAGAGATGCAGGAGGAGGGCAGGCAGCAGGGGAATAGAGAGATGCAGGAGGAGGGCAGGCAGCAGGGGAATAGAGAGATGCAGGAGGAGGGCAGGCAGCAGGGGAATAGAGAGATGCAGGAGGAGGGCAGGCAGCAGGGGAATAGAGAGATACAGGAGGAGGGCAGGCAGCAGGGGAATAGAGAGATGCAGGAGGAGGGCAGGCAGCAGGGGAATAGAGAGATGCAGGAGGAGGGCAGGCAGCAGGGGAATAGAGAGATGCAGGAGGAGGGCAGGCAGCAGGGGAATAGAGAGATGCAGGAGGAGGGCAGGCAGCAGGGGAATAGAGAGATACAGGAGGAGGGCAGGCAGCAGGGGAATAGAGAGATGCAGGAGGAGGGCAGGCAGCAGGGGAATAGGGAGATACAGGAGGAGGGCAGGCAGCAGGGGAATAGGGAGATACAGGAGGAGGGCAGGCAGCAGGGGAATAGGGAGATACAGGAGGAGGGCAGGTAGCAGGGGAATAGGGAGATACAGGAGGAGGGCAGGCAGCAGGGGAATAGAGAGATACAGGAGGAGGGCAGGCAGCAGGGGAATAGGGAGATACAGGAGGAGGGCAGGCAGCAGGGGAATAGAGAGATGCAGGAGGAGGGCAGGCAGCAGGGGAATAGAGAGATGCAGGAGGAGGGCAGGCAGCAGGGGAATAGGGAGATACAGGAGGAGGGCAGGCAGCAGGGGAATAGAGAGATGCAGAAGGAGGGCAGGCAGCAGGGGAATAGAGAGATGCAGGAGGAGGGCAGGCAGCAGGGGAATAGACAGATACAGGAGGAGGGCAGGCAGCAGGGGAATAGAGAGATACAGGAGGAGGGCAGGCAGCAGGGGAATAGAAAGATGCAGGGGAATAGAGAGATACAGGAGGAGGGCAGGCAGCAGGGGAATAGAGAGATACAGGAGGAGGGCAGGCAGCAGGGGAATAGGGAGATGCAGGAGGAGGGCAGGCAGCAGGGGAATAGAGAGATGCAGGAGGAGGGCAGGCAGCAGGGGAATAGAGAGATACAGGAGGAGGGCAGGCAGCAGGGGAATAGGGAGATACAGGAGGAGGGCAGGCAGCAGGGGAATAGAGAGATGCAGGAGGAGGGCAGGCAGCAGGGGAATAGAGAGATGCAGGAGGAGGGCAGGCAGCAGGGGAATAGGGAGATACAGGAGGAGGGCAGGCAGCAGGGGAATAGAGAGATGCAGAAGGAGGGCAGGCAGCAGGGGAATAGAGAGATGCAGGAGGAGGGCAGGCAGCAGGGGAATAGACAGATACAGGAGGAGGGCAGGCAGCAGGGGAATAGAGAGATACAGGAGGAGGGCAGGCAGCAGGGGAATAGAGAGATGCAGGGGAATAGAGAGATACAGGAGGAGGGCAGGCAGCAGGGGAATAGAGAGATACAGGAGGAGGGCAGGCAGCAGGGGAATAGGGAGATGCAGGAGGAGGGCAGGCAGCAGGGGAATAGAGAGATGCAGGAGGAGGGCAGGCAGCGGGGGAATAGAGAGATACAGGAGGAGGGCAGGCAGCAGGGGAATAGAGAGATGCAGGAGGAGGGCAGGCAGCAGGGGAATAGAGAGATGCAGGAGGAGGGCAGGCAGCAGGGGAATAGGGAGATACAGGAGGAGGGCAGGCAGCAGGGGAATAGAGAGATGCAGGAGGAGGGCAGGCAGCAGGGGAATAGAGAGATACAGGAGGAGGGCAGGCAGCAGGGGACTAGAGAGATGCAGGAGGAGGGCAGGCAGCAGGGGAATAGAGAGATGCAGGAGGAGTGCAGGCAGCAGGGGAATAGAGAGATACAGGAGGAGGGCAGGCAGCAGGGGAATAGAGAGATGCAGGAGGAGGGCAGGCAGCAGGGGAATAGAGAGATGCAGGAGGAGGGCAGGCAGCAGGGGAATAGAGAGATGCAGGAGGAGGGCAGGCAGCAGGGGAATAGAGAGATGCAGGAGGAGGGCAGGCAGCAGGGGAATAGAGAGATGCAGGAGGAGGGCAGGCAGCAGGGGAATAGAGAGATACAGGAGGAGGGCAGGCAGCAGGGGAATAGAGAGATGCAGGAGGAGGGCAGGCAGCAGGGGAATAGAGAGATGCAGGAGGAGGGCAGGCAGCAGGGGAATAGAGAGATGCAGGAGGAGGGCAGGCAGCAGGGGAATAGAGAGATGCAGGATGAGGGCAGGCAGCAGGGGAATAGAGAGATGCAGGAGGAGGGCAGGCAGCAGGGGAATAGAGAGATACAGGAGGAGGGCAGGCAGCAGGGGAATAGGGAGATGCAGGAGGAGGGCAGGCAGCAGGGGAATAGAGAGATGCAGGAGGAGGGCAGGCAGCAGGGGAATAGGGAGATGCAGGAGGAGGGCAGGCAGCAGGGGAATAGAGAGATGCAGGAGGAGGGCAGGTAGCAGGGGAATAGGGAGATGCAGGAGGAGGGCAGGCAGCAGGGGAATAGAGAGATACAGGAGGAGGGCAGGCAGCAGGGGAATAGAGAGATACAGGAGGAGGGCAGGCAGCAGGGGAATAGAGAGATGCAGGAGGAGGGCAGGCAGCAGGGGAATAGAGAGATGTAGGAGGAGGGCAGGCAGCAGGGGAATAGAGAGATGCAGGAGGAGGGCAGGCAGCAGGGGAATAGAGAGATGCAGGAGGAGGGCAGGCAGCACACACACAGTGCCCCAATTGCCCCCATAAACAGTGCTCCCAATTGCCCCCATAGAAAGTACCCCCAACAGACCAAGTCATTGGCGGCTCCTCTCTGATGCCGCGGCAACAGGCCCTTCTATAAGGTTGCGCCCGTGCGTATGAGGTCACATGTCAGCGATGAGGCGCAACCTTATAAAAGGGCCTGTTGCCGCGGCATCAGAGAGGAGCCGCCGATGACTTGGTCTGTTGGGGGTACTTTCTATGGGGGCAATTGGGAGCACTGTTTATGGGGGCAATTGGGGCACTGTTTATGGGGGCAATTGGGGCACTGTGTGTGGGGGCTATTGGGGCACTGTGTGTGGGGGCAACTGTCTATGGGGCAATTGGGGGCACTGTCTATGGGGGCAATTGGGGGCACTGTTTTTGAGGGCAATTTGGGCACTGTGTGTGGGGGCAATTGGGGCACTGTGTGTGGGGGCTACTGTCTATGGGGGCAATTGGGGCACTGTGTGTGGGGGAAACTGTCTATGGGGCAATTGGGGGCACTGTCTATGGGGGCAATTGGGGGCACTGTTTATTGGGGGCAATTGGGGCACTGTGTGTGGGGGCAACTGTCTATGGGGGCAATTTGGGGCACTGTTTATGGGGGCAATTTGGGCACTGTGTGTGGGGGTACTTTCTATGGGGGCAATTGGGGGCACTGTTTATGGGGGCAATTGGGGAACTGTTTATGGGGGCAATTGGGGCACTGTTTATGGGGGTAATTGGGGCACTGTGTATAATTATAAATGTTTTAGTTTGTAGTTTTTGCTGTACAGCTACAATTGTAATTTATAAATGATATAATTTATTTATGTATTTACTTTTATTTGAATAAAGTTCTATTTTGGTCTGTTTTTTTTATTTTATTTTTACTTGAGTAATATTTGGGGGAGGGGCACAAAAGTACATTTCTGCTCAGGGCACCCATTGGGCCAGCAGCCACCCTATCAGATACCCCCCTGTGCCTGTGTGTCTGTGTCCCAGCCCCTATCTTATTGCAATGAAGGCTGCCCCCCATGTCAGTCCGACAGGTGAAGGGGTTTGTGGGAGTTGTAGTTTAACGGAAAGCCAAGGGCCACGCCCCCATGTTGGGACCCTGCTCAGCCCGGGGGGCGGGGCCTCCGAGCGACTCTCTGTGGGATCATGTGACTCCGGCGCCCAACCAAAGCGGCTCTATCCGATCCCGGGCTGCGCTGCTCCCGCTGAGTGTAACTCACAGCGCCCCTACCGTCTGCAGCTGGTACTGCGCCCAATCTCGCCTCCCGGCAGGCTTTGCGCGCACCTCTCACACCGAGCGGCGGGGGCAGGGCGAGCAGCGGAGCGCCGAGCGCATCGATACGGGTTAGGCATGATTGCGGAGCCATGTTGGGAGTCCTGCTGATTGGCCTGTTCCTGCCCCAGGTGCTAAGTGAGGGGGGCACTGGGGGTAAGTACCGTGAGAGTAACCGGCCCTGAGATTAACTCTGGGGGATGATCTTAGTGTCTTTCTCTGTCTGGGGGGCACAGGGGGGTGTGTGGGGGGCACAGAGGGGTGTGTGGGGGGCACAGAGGGGTGTGTGGGGGGCACAGAGGGGTGTGTGGGGGCACAGAGGGGTGTGTGGGGGGCACAGAGGGGTGTGTGGGGGGCACAGAGGGGTGTGTGGGGGGCACAGAGGGTGTGTGGGGGGCACAGAGGGGTGTGTGGGGGGCAGAGAGGGGTGTGTGGGGGGCACAGAGTGGTGTGTGGGGGGCACAGAGGGGTGTGTGGGGGGCACAGAGGGGTGTGTGGGGGGCACACGAGGGGTGTGTGGGGGGCACAGAGGGGTGTGTGGGGGGCACAGAGGGGTGTGTGGGGGGCACAGAGGGGTTTGTGGGGGGCACAGAGGGGTGTGTGGGGGGCACAGGGGTGTGTGGGGGGCACAGAGGGGTGTGTGGGGGGCACAGGGGTGTGTGGGGGGCACGGAGGGGTGTGTGGGGGCACGGAGGGGTGTGTGGGGGCACGAAGGGTTTCCGGGGGGCACAGAGGGGTGTGTGGGGGGCACAGAGGGGTGTCTGGGGGGCACAGAGGGGTGTGTGGGGGCACAGAAGGGTTTCCGGGGGGCACAGAGGGGTGTGTGGGGGGCACGGAGGGGTGTGTGGGGGGCACAGAAGGGTTTCCGGGGGGCACAGAGGGGTGTGTGGGGGGCACGGAGGGGTGTGTGGGGGGCACAGAAGGGTTTCCGGGGGGCACAGAGGGGTGTGTGGGGGGCACAGAGGGGTGTCTGGGGGGCACAGAGGGGGTGTGTGGGGGACACGGAGGGGTGTGTGGGGGGCACAGAGGGGCTTTTGCTCTCATTGGTGCAGGAGGAAATGAGAAACCAATATTACATTTTCCTATATTTCCTCACAACGTGTCTCTGTGTCGGTTCTGGTCTCTCTCTGATTGGATCTGACACTGTCGGTTCTGGTCTCTCTCTGATTGGATCTGACACTGTCGGTTCTGGTCTCTCTCTGATTGGATCTGACACTGTCGGTTCTGGTCTCTCTCTGATTGGATCTGACACTGTCGGTTCTGGTCTCTCTCTGATTGGATCTGACACTGTCGGTTCTGGTCTCTCTCTGATTGGATCTGACACTGTCGGTTCTGGTCTCTCTCTGATTGGATCTGACACTGTCGGTTCCCCCCTCAGACTCCCGCTGGGTTCGGTACCTGAATCGTATCCGCAGGGCTGCGCAGAGTCATTCCACCCCCGACAGTCAAAATGGAACGTTCTACTATAGGTAAAGTATTGCCCCCCCCCCAGGCACCCCCCAGGCACCCCTAAAGCTCTCTGCGCCCCTCATATCCCACTCTGGTACCTGTTCCCCCATATTTAGGGTGTGAGCCCCCCACCCTTCCCACCGGCTTATTCCCACCTATAACGGATATTTTCATTGGTCCCCCCCATATTTAGGGTGTGAGCCCCCCACCCTTCCCACCGGCTTATTCCCACCTATAACGGATATTTTCATTGGTCCCCCCCATATTTAGGGTGTGAGCCCCCCACCCTTCCCACCGGCTTATTCCCGCCTATAACGGATATTTTCATTGGTTCCCCCCCCCCCCCCAGGGTGCTGCAAGAAGACCTGGCGCCGTTTGGATCGGGGATCTCTAGGGACCTGATGCAGAAGGTTCTGAGCCGGAAGCTGGGGACCCATTATCAGATCATTAACCATCGGCTGTACAGGGAGGAGGAGTGTATGTTTCCTGCACGGTAGGTGGGGGGGGGGGGGGGCCATAGAACATGTTCCTTGTACCATCCGGGGGCAGGAAAGTTCTGTAGAATATTCCCAGCAGGGAGATCGGAAGGTTCAGCCCATTGTGTGCTGATTTCTTAATAAAATGGGAATAAAAGTCCAGTTTTAATTAATTCATCTGCAGTGTTGCCATAGCGATGGGGAATGGTTCTTTTTGTTTAGTGTTTGTAACTTAACCCAGGGCCCCCTTACTCACTCCATGGCCCCCTTACTCACTCCAGGGCCCCCTTACTCACTCCATGGCCCCCTTACTCACTCCAGGGCCCCCTTACTCACTCCAGGGCCCCCTTACTCACTCCAGGGCCCCCTTACTCACTCCATGGCCCCCTTACTCACTCCAGGGCCCCCTTACTCACTCCAGGGCCCCCTTACTCACTCCATGGCCCCTTTACTCACTCCAGGGCCCCCTTACTCACTCCAGGGCCCCCTTACTCACTCCATGGCCCCCTTACTCACTCCAGGGCCCCCTTACTCACTCCATGGCCCCCTTACTCACTCCATGGCCCCCCTTACTCACTCCATGGCCCCCTTACTCACTCCATGGCCCCCCTTACTCACTCCAGGGCCCCCTTACTCACTCCAGGGCCCCCTTACTCACTCCAGGGCCCCCTTACTCACTCCATGGCCCCCTTACTCACTCCATGGCCCCCTTACTCACTCCATGGCCCCCTTACTCACTCCAGGGCCCCCTTACTCACTCCAGGGCCCCCTTACTCACTCCAGGGCCCCCTTACTCACTCCAGGGCCCCCTTACTCACTCTAGAACACTCTTACTCACTCCATGGCCCCCTTACTCACTCCAGGGCCCCCTTACTCACTCCAGGGCCCCCTTACTCACTCCAGGGCCCCCTTACTCCATGGCCCCTTACTCACTCCAGGGCCCCCTTACTCACTCCAGGGCCCCCTTACTCACTCCAGGGCCCCCTCACTCACTCCAGGGCCCCCTCACTCACTCCAGGGCCCCCTCACTCACTCCAGGGCCCCCTCACTCACTCCAGGGCCCCCTCACTCACTCCAGGGCCCCCTCACTCACTCTAGAACACTCTTACTCACTCTAGAACACTCTTACTCACTCTAGAACACTCTTACTCACTCTAGAACACTCTTACTCACTCCAGGGCCCACCTTACTCACAAAGCCCCCTTACTAACTCTAGAACACTCTTACTCACTCCAGGGCCCCCTTACTCACAGAGCCCCCTTACTCACAGAGCCCCCTTACTCACAGAGCCCCCTTACTCACAGAGCCCCCTTACTCACTCTAGAACACTCCTACTCACTCTAGAACACTCTTACTCACTCTAGAACACTCTTACTCACTCTAGAACACTCTTACTCACTCTAGAACACTCTTACTCACTCCAGGGCCCCCTTACTCACTCCAGGGCCCCCTTACTCACTCCAGGGCCCCCTTACTCACTCCAGGGCCCCCTTACTCACAGGGCCCCCTTACTCACTCTAGAACACTCTTACTCACCCCAGAGCCCCTTTACTCAATCCCCCTGTAGGTGCAGTGGGGTAGAACATTTCCTGCTGGAGCTGCTCCCTGATCTCCCCGACATGGATCTGGTGGTTAATGTGCGAGACTATCCCCAGGTTCCCCGCTGGATGGATCCTGTGATCCCCATCTTCTCCTTCAGTAAGGTGGGTCAGCCCTGAGGCAGTGGGGGGGGGGGGGATACCTGGGGGGGGATAACTGGGGGGGGGGGGGAGAGTGAGTGGAACTCACACTAATTAGTTAATTCTGAGTATTTGCTTTGCAGACGTCGGATTACAATGACATTATGTACCCAGCCTGGACCTTCTGGGAAGGGGGACCTGCAGTCTGGCCCATTTACCCCACTGGGTTGGGACGCTGGGACCTTATGAGGGAGGAGCTGAAGAAGTGAGTGTCTGCTGTGCGGTTCTGTATGTAACACTACTGGGCCTGAGGGACTGTATTCAGTGACCAATGGGCTGCGCTGTACAGTTTGTGGGTGCAGCGAGACTTATTCTATTGGGCAGAAGGGCCGTATGATATTTGGGGGTTCCCTGTGCACTTACTGTATGTTCTGCCATTGGGTCCAATGGAAATGTGAGACCAGAACCTGATACAGAACTCGTGTCTCTGCAGGGCGGCGGATCTGTGGCCTTGGGAGAAGAAAATCCCCAAAGGATATTTTAGGGGCTCCAGGTAAGGAAAGTCTTGCTGGGCAGCAGGGCTGTGTTTGGGCCTCAGTACCTGGGAGCTGCCATGTTGGGCACTGAGAGGGGTTTCCTGGTCAGGCTATTGCCCCCCCCCCCCCCATTGGCCAGTTATTCAGCCTCAGTACCTGGGAGCTGCCATGTTGGGCACTGAGAGGGGTTCCCTGGTCAGGCTATTGCCCCCCCCCCCATTGGCCTGTTATTCAGCCTCAGTACCTGGGAGCTGCCATGTTGGGCACTGAGAGGGGTTTCCTGGTCAGGCTATTGCCCCCCCCCCCCATTGGCCTGTTATTCAGCCTCAGTACCTGGGAGCTGCCATGTTGGGCACTGAGAGGGGTTTCCTGGTCAGGCTATTGCCCCCCCCCCCCCCCCATTGGCCAGTTATTCAGCCTCAGTACCTGGGAGCTGCCATGTTGGGCACAGAGAGGGGTTTCCTGGTCAGGCTATTGCCCCCCCCCCCCCCCCATTGGCCAGTTATTCAGCCTCAGTACCTGGGAGCTGCCATGTTGGGCACAGAGAGGGGTTCCCTGGTCAGTCTATTGCCCCCACCCCCCATTGGCCTGTTATTCAGCCTCAGTACCTAGGAGCTGCCATGTTGGGCACAGAGAGGGGTTTCCTGGTCAGTCTATTGCCCCCCCCCATTGGCCAGTTATTCAGCCTCAGTACCTGGGAGCTGCCATGTTGGGCACAGAGAGGGGTTTCCTGGTCAGGCTATTGCCCCCCCCCCCCATTGGCCAGTTATTCAGCCTCAGTACCTGGGAGCTGCCATGTTGGGCACTGAGAGGGGTTCCCTGGTCAGGCTATTGCCCCCCCCCCCATTGGCCTGTTATTCAGCCTCAGTACCTGGGAGCTGCCATGTTGGGCACTGAGAGGGGTTTCCCTGGTCAGGCTATTGCCCCTCCCCCCATTGGCCAGTTATTCAGCCTCAGTACCTGGGAGCTGCCATGTTGGGCACAGAGAGGGGTTTCCTGGTCAGGCTATTGCCCCCCCCCCCCCATTGGCCAGTTATTCAGCCTCAGTACCTTGGAGCTGCCATGTTGGGCACTGAGAGGGGTTCCCTGGTCAGGCTATTGCCCCCCCCCCCATTGGCCAGTTATTCAGCCTCAGTACCTTGGAGCTGCCATGTTGGGCACTGAGAGGGGTTCCCTGGTCAGGCTATTGCCCCCCCCCCCATTGGCAGTTATTCAGCCTCAGTACCTTGGAGCTGCCATGTTGGGCACTGAGAGGGGTTTCCTGGTCAGGCTATTGCCCCCCCCCCCATTGGCCTGTTATTCAGCCTCAGTACCTTGGAGCTGCCATGTTGGGCACTGAGAGGGGTTCCCTGGTCAGGCTATTGCCCCCCCCCCCATTGGCCTGTTATTCAGCCTCAGTACCTTGGAGCTGCCATGTTGGGCACTGAGAGGGGTTCCCTGGTCAGGCTATTGCCCCCCCCCCCATTGGCCAGTTATTCAGCCTCAGTACCTTGGAGCTGCCATGTTGGGCACTGAGAGGGGTTTCCTGGTCAGGCTATTGCCCCCCCCCCCATTGGCCTGTTATTCAGCCTCAGTACCTTGGAGCTGCCATGTTGGGCACTGAGAGGGGTTTCCTGGTCAGGCTATTGCCCCCCCCCCCATTGGCCTGTTATTCAGCCTCAGTACCTTGGAGCTGCCATGTTGGGCACTGAGAGGGGTTTCCTGGTCAGGCTATTGCCCCCCCCCCCATTGGCCTGTTATTCAGCCTCAGTACCTTGGAGCTGCCATGTTGGGCACTGAGGGGGGTTTCCTGGTCAGGCTATTGCCCCCCCCCCATTGGCCTGTTATTCAGCCTCAGTACCTTGGAGCTGCCATGTTGGGCACTGAGAGGGGTTTCCTGGTCAGGCTATTGCCCCCCCCCCCCCCCTTTGGCCAGTTATTCAGCCTCAGTACCTTGGAGCTGCCATGTTGGGCACTGAGAGGGGTTTCCTGGTCAGGCTATTGCCCCCCCCCCCCCCTTTGGCCAGTTATTCAGCCTCAGTACCTTGGAGCTGCCATGTTGGGCACTGAGAGGGGTTCCCTGGTCAGGCTATTGCCCCCCCCCCCATTGGCCAGTTATTCAGCCTCAGTACCTTGGAGCTGCCATGTTGGGCACTGAGAGGGGTTCCCTGGTCAGGCTATTGCCCCCCCCCATTGGCCAGTTATTCAGCCTCAGTACCTTGGAGCTGCCATGTTGGGCACTGAGAGGGGTTCCCTGGTCAGGCTATTGCCCCCCCCCCCCATTGGCCAGTTATTCAGCCTCAGTACCTGGGAGCTGCCATGTTGGGCACAGAGAGGGGTTCCCTGGTCAGGCTATTGCCCCCCCCCCCCATTGGCCAGTTATTCAGCCTCAGTACCTGGGAGCTGCCATGTTGGGCACTGAGGGGGGTTTCCTGGTCAGGCTATTGCCCCCCCATTGGCTGATATTCCTAGGGCAGGTGGGATTAAGGCTCAGGGACTGGTGGGGGCAGGAAAGTCACGGGGGCAGCAAAGATGGAGGGAACAATGTGGTGTTTTAGCCCCTCCTACCAACCATCCCATAGTTGGCCATCCCATCACATGGGCAGGAAGGGTAAAATCCAGCTAAATTGCCCTGTTGTGGGCGGGTCCCAAGGGCGCAAGGGGCGGGCGCTTCTCTAATTGGGAGATTCACTTCGTAGCAGAACAGCAAAGAAAAAGAGTCCCCTTATTACCCCTGCCCCTGGGTGCCGCCCCTCCATCCCTGTCGCCCATAGCACCCAGCACCCTCTTGTTAACCCCCCGTCTCCCCCCGCAGGACCAGCCCCGAGAGGGACCCCTTGATCCTCCTGTCCCGGGAAAGCCCCGACCTGGTGGATGCCGAATATACCAAGAACCAGGCCTGGAAATCGGAGCGGGTGAGGCTGGGGGTACAGAGTGGGAGGTGCTTATAGTATATAGGTGGGCGGGGTCTGGCTAGGGGGCACATGAGTACCAGGAAATACACTCCCCCGTGCAAAGGAAGCAGAGACAGTCACATGGGTACCAGGAAATACACTCCCCCGTGCAAAGGAAGCAGAGACAGTCACATGGGTACCAGGAAATACACTCCCCCGTGCAAAGGAAGCAGAGACAGTCACATGGGTACCGGGAAATACACTCCCCCGTGCACAGGAAGCAGAGACAGTCACATGGGTACCAGGAAATACACTCCCCCGTGCAAAGGAAGCAGAGACAGTCACATGGGTACCGGGAAATACACTCCCCCGTGCAAAGGAAGCAGAGACAGTCACATGGGTACCAGGAAATACACTCCCCCGTGCAAAGGAAGCAGAGACAGTCACATGGGTACCAGGAAATACACTCCCCCGTGCAAAGGAAGCAGAGACAGTCACATGGGTACCAGGAAATACACTCCCCCGTGCACAGGAAGCAGAGACAGTCACATGGGTACCAGGAAATACACTCCCCCGTGCAAAGGAAGCGGAGACAGTCACATGGGTACCAGGAAATACACTCCCCCGTGCAAAGGAAGCAGAGACAGTCACACGGGTACCAGGAAATACACTCCCCCGTGCAAAGGAAGTAGAGACAGTTACACAGGTACCAGGAAATACACTCCCCCGTGCAAAGGAAGTAGAGACAGTCACACGGGTACCAGGAAATACACTCCCCCGTGCAAAGGAAGTAGAGACAGTCACATGGGTACCAGGAAATACACTCCCCCGTGCAAAGGAAGTAGAGACAGTCACATGGGTACCAGGAAATACACTCCCCCGTGCAAAGGAAGTAGAGACAGTCACATGGGTACCGGGAAATACACTCCCCCGTGCAAAGGAAGTAGAGACAGTCACATGGGTACCGGGAAATACACTCCCCCGTGCAAAGGAAGTAGAGACAGTCACATGGGTACCGGGAAATACACTCCCCCGTGCAAAGGAAGTAGAGACAGTCACATGGGTACCGGGAAATACACTCCCCCGTGCAAAGGAAGCAGAGACAGTCACATGGGTACCAGGAAATACACTCCCCCGTGCACAGGAAGCAGAGACAGTCACATGGGTACCGGGAAATACACTCCCCCGTGCACAGGAAGCAGTGCCAGGGACACATTATGGGCAGAAGAGCTTACATTTTACCCCTCTCTCCAACAGGACACTCTGGGGAGACCTCCAGCCAAAGAAGTTCCCCTGGTGGATCATTGTGCTTACAGGTGTGTTCTTCTTTTTTCCCCCCATGAGCCCCCCCCATTATTGTTCCTTCTGGATTCCCAGAAGCACTATGTGCCCCCCCCACACTACCCTCCCTGTAGCCCCCCAGGTTACACTACGTGCCCCCCCCCACATTATTCTCCCAGTAACCTCCAGGCTACACTATGTGCCCCCCCACATTACCCTCCCCTGTACCCCCCAGGTTATACTATGTGCCCCCCCACATTACCCTCCCTGTACCCCCCAGGTTATACTATGTGCCCCCCCCACATTACCCTCCCTGTACCCCCCAGGTTATACTATGTGCCCCCTCCACATTACCCTCCCTGTACCCCCAGGCTATACTATGTACCCCCCCACATTACCCTCCCTGTACCCCCCAGGTTATACTATGTGCCCCCCCCACAACCCCCCAGGTTATACTATGTGCCCCCCCCACATTACCCTCCCTGTACCCCTCAGGCTATACTAAGTGCCCCCCACATTACCCTCCCTGTACCCCCAGGTTATACTAAGTGCCCCCCCACATAACCCCCCTGTACCCCCCAGGCTATACTAAGTGCCCCCCCTGTGCCACCAGGTACCTGTTCAATTTCCGGGGCGTGGCCGCCAGTTTCCGGCTGAAGCACCTGTTCCTGTGTGGGTCGCTGGTGTTCCACGTGGGAGACGATTGGCTGGAATTCTTCTACCATCGCCTGGAGCCGTGGGTCCATTATGTGCCGGTCAGTCCGGACCTTGCGGATCTGCGGTAATGTCAGCGCCACCCTGTGCCCATCAGTCTCCCCCCACTCTGGCTCTTACCCCTTTCCCCCCAACTAACTGCCCCGCTCTCTCCTGCCCTTCCAGGGAGTTACTGCAGTTTGTCAGTGAGAATGATGAGGAAGTGAAGAGGATCGCAGAAAGGTAATTGGGGGGGGGGGGGGGGGGGGGGTGTGGCTTGTCTGTGGGGGGCGTGTCGTGTCTGTGGGGTGTGTGGCTTGTCTGTGGGGGGCGTGGCATGTCTGGGGGGCATGTGTCTGTGGGGGCGTAGCATGTCTGTGTGGGGGTATCATGTGTCTGTGGGGGTATCATGTGTCTGTGGGGGTATCATGTGTCTGTGGGGGCATGTCTGTGGGGGGCGTGGCATGTCTGTGGGGATCATGTGTCTGTGGGGGCATGTCTGTGGCATGTCTGTGTGGGGGGCGTGGCATGTCTGTGGGGGTATCATGTGTCTGTGGGGGCATGTCTGTGGGGGGCGTGGCATGTATGTGGGGGGATCATGTGTCTGTGGGGGGCGTGGGCATGTCTGTGGGGGGCGTGGGCATGTCTGTGGGGGGATCATGTGTCTGTGGGGGCATGTCTGTGCGGGGCGTGGCATGTATGTGGGGGCGTGGCATGTCTGTGGGGGGATCATGTGTCTGTGGGGGGATCATGTGTCTGTGGGGGGTGTGGCATGTCTGTGGGGGTATCATGTGTCTGTGGGGGGCATGGGTATGTCTGTGGGGGGATCATGCCTCTGTGGGGGGCGTGGCATGTATGTGGGGGGATCATGTGTCTGTGGGGGGATCATGTGTCTGTGGGGGGCATGGGTATGTCTGTGGGGGGATCATGTGTCTGTGGGGGGATCATGTGTCTGTGGGGGGCATGGGTATGTCTGTGGGGGGATCATGTGTCTGTGGGGGGATCATGTGTCTGTGGGGGGATCATGTGTCTGTGGGGGGATCATGTGTCTGTGGGGGGTGTGGCATGTATGTGGGGGGATCATGTGTCTGTGGGGGGATCATGTGTCTGTGGGGGGCATGGGTATGTCTGTGGGGGGATCATGTGTCTGTGGGGGGATCATGTGTCTGGGGGGGGATCATGTGTCTGGGGGGGGATCATGTGTCTGTGGGGGGATCATGTGTCTGTGGGGGGTGTGGCATGTCTGTGGGGCCTCTCTCTCCCATACTCCCCACTAATGATCATTTCTACCCCCCCGACCCCCAGGGGCCACACGTTTATCAGGCAGTTCCTGCGGATGGCGGACGTCTCCCAGTACTGGCGGTCCCTGCTGGCCCAGTATTCCCAGCTGCTCCAGTACCGGGTCCGGAAGGGCAAAGACTACAGGGAGGTGACTGGGGGGTCCCATCACTCTGAACTCTGACCTGGGAATAAGCTGCTGCCCCCCCACTACCCCAGCTGGGGGGCTTCTGTTACCTTCCTACGGGCAACCTGTTCTGCTGCCCGGGGCAACTTTACCAACTGCCCTGGTGCCACTCAGGCCTGGGCCGAACTGCATTGTGGGGGGACAAGTTGTACCGGGGGGGGGGGGGGGGTGCTCTGCCTTAAATACCCTCTGTACTTACACTGTAGCTCCTTACGTACTGCCCTATATACCCCACTGTTGCCCCATCTGCCCATCCCTCACCTCCTCCCTGGCACAGATACAGGGGCAATAAAGCCCAGAAGCACCTACACATTTCTCTATGCACCCCCTGGGTACCCCCATACCCACAGTGCCCACTCCCCCCATGCACTGAGAATTGGCACCTCGGGGGCGGAGTCTGGCCCTTCTCAGGGGGTAATAAAGGGGAATCATGGAGGGTAGGAAGAGACTGGCCCCCAGGGGGCACTGTGGGTGTAAATAAAGGATGTGGGGGGGGGGGAGATACATGTAATACTGTTACAATACCCCTCGGGGGCCCAGATACCCCAGTATGGGGGGGTCTCACTTCTGGTTATGGGGCCAAATGGGTTTTACACAAATAGAAAATAAACATTTTTAAAAAAAAAAATTCTCTTTGCCTGATTGGGATTGAACAGGGGAATAAAATAAATAATGGGAGGAGCAATACGGGGGGTGGGGTTACAGGCAAGGGGGGTTGGGAATTATGTGTTAGTCGCTAACGATACAAGGGGAGACTTATATGTTTGCACTCAAGGTCCGGCAGATATTAACCAATGGGCGTCTGTTCCTTTGTTTCCTTCTGCATTTAACCCCGCCCTTCTAAATGATTGCACGCCCACAATGATGATATGCTCCTCCCACCAACTGGGCGGTTCCAGGGCTAAAACTTGTAATTCTAACCAATCGGAAGGTTTCCAGTTCCCGCCAGCAGGGGGCAGATTTGTGTGATGCACCTTCCTGTGATTGGTCCCTCGATACTCTGTGCTTTTGTACTGAGACCCAATTCCCCTGTAGAAATTATAGTAAAAGTGTGGGGCAAATAGGAGCTCGGGGGGGGGAACCTGACGTCAGGGGGAAGTGTCAGACCCACAGAACCCGACGCGGGGGGTAAATGTTCCGCCTACGGAACCATCAGACCCACAGAACCCGACGCCGGGGGTAAATGTTCCACCTACGGAACCGTCAGACAAACAGAACCCGACGCTGGGGGTAAATGTTCCACCTACGGAACCATCAGACCCACAGAACCCGACGCCGGGGGTAAATGTTCCACCTACGGAACCGTCAGACCCACAGAACCCGACACTGGGGGTAAATGTTCCACCTATGGAACCGTCACACCCACAGAACCCGACGCCGGGGGTAAATGTTCCACCTACGAAACCGTCAGACAAACAGAACCCGACGCTGGGGGTAAATGTTCCACCTACGGAACCGTCAGACCCACAGAACCCGACGCCGGGGCTAAATGTTCCGCCTACAGAACCGTCAGACAAACAGAACCCGACGCTGGGGGTAAATGTTCCACCTACGGAACAGTCAGACCCACAGAACCCGACGCCGGGGCTAAATGTTCTGCCTACGGAACCGTCAGACAAACAGAACCCGACGCTGGGGGTAAATGTTCCACCTACGGAACAGTCAGACCCACAGGACCCGACACTGGGGCTAAATGTTCCGCCTACGGAACCATCAGACAAACAGAACCCGACGCCGGGGGTAAATGTTCCACCTACGGAACCGTCAGACCCACAGAACCCGACGCCGGGGGTAAATGTTCCGCCTACGGAACCGTCAGACAAACAGAACCCGACGCCGGGGGTAAATGTTTCACCTATGGAACCGTCAGACCCACAGAACCCGACGCCGGGGGTAAATGTTCTGCCTATGGAACCGTCAGACCCACAGAACCCGACCCCGGGGGTAAATGTTCCGCCTACAGAACTGTCAGACCCACAGAACCCGACACCGGGGGTAAATGTTCCACCTACGGAACCGTCAGACCCACAGAACCCAACACCGGGTGTAAATGTTCCACCTACGGAACCGTCAGACCCACAGAACCCGACGCCGGGGGTAAATGTTCCGCCTACGGAACCGTCAGACAAACGGAACCCGACGCCGGGGGTAAATGTTTCACCTATGGAACCGTCAGACCCACAGAACCCGACGCCGGGGGTAAATGTTCTGCCTATGGAACCGTCAGACCCACAGAACCCGACCCCGGGGGTAAATGTTCTGCCTACAGAACTGTCAGACCCACAGAACCCGACACCAGGGGTAAATGTTCCACTTACGGAACCGTCAGACCCACAGAACCCGACGCCGGGGGTAAATGTTCCGCCTACGGAACCGTCAGACCCACAGAACCCGACGCCGGGGATAAATGTTTCACCTATGGAACCGTCAGACCCACAGAACCCGACCCCGGGGGTAAATGTTCCGCCTACGGAACCGTCAGACCCACAGAACCCGACACTGGGGGTAAATGTTCCGCCTACGGAACCGTCAGACCCACAGAACCCGACGACGGGGGTAAATGTTCCGCCTACGGAACCGTCAGACCCACAGCCTTCTTTGTGAGAGTTATAGTTGCACAACACCCTGGCCCCCCACACAAGGTGCTGCCGACTGGCACAGGGCTGGGGGGGGGGGGGCAAATAGTCCCTGCCTCTCGCTCCGTGTCTGATGGTGTAACCCCGCCTTTTCCCTCTCTTTCTCTTGTTCCATTGGCCCCCAACATTTCATGGCACGATGTGGCCCCCAAGCACTGGACATTGACACCCATAGTAGCATTATTGGGCAATCATTGTTGGGGGTGGGGGCTGGGCAGCTTATTGATCAGATGTGGGACCCCCATGGGTACAGGGCCCCGTTGGCTTCAATAGGTCGAGTTGGCCTAAGGCCGGCCCTGCTGGACTCTACCACACGTGAGGGCTCGCGCCCAACAGAAATATTTCCTTGGGGAGAATCCGTTTCCCAATCCCATTATGCCCAGCGCCCAAAGGGAAACTGCCAGCTCCCATGGTGGGAGGGTTACGTGTTGGCAGTTAGTGCCACGAGGAAAATGTTACTGCCAAAGGCTGAATCTTGGGCAGACGAGGTGCCCAATCTATAATCACGGCCCCCCTAGAGCCTAAATACGCCACCAACGTCATGTGTGTGATGTCACTTTGCTGAGCGACCCCGCCCCCTACCCCTCCCCCCCAGCTCTCTCACCAGATTTCCTATGGAGGCTGGGGGTGTTTTTTAAATTTTAAATTCAAATATGGCCCTGCTCCATCCTGTGGCCCCCCCCCCCCAGTTACTCTCGGTACCATATCAGACCTCCCAACATTTTGAAAACGGAAAAGGGGACAAAAATAAATGCCACATGCAGCGCTGTGATTTTTCTTACCACGCCCATTTTTGTGACCACACCCCCTAAATACCACTCCCATTAGACTAAATTTGGCAGGTTATTTAAAGTTTGAACACATTTCTGGGGGGCTTTGGGGTCCTGTTTTATGTGTTATTACAGTTTTGCTAATGAGGGTGAAGTTGCCCTTTAGGCTGCGAGTCTCAGTTCCCCCAAGAGACTTGTTTAGCTTATTAGTTACACTTGTATCTCAGTGCAGGGGGGGGGGTTGTTACCTTTCTGGGCTCTCTGCCAAAAGCCCCCTTATTTAATTAAAAGTGAGAAACATTGTATCTAAGTGCACGTGACGCTCGTTAAGATTTCTGGGCTCTGCTGAAAGTGACTTTTTAATTTCATTTGTATATTTTTTAGCTTCAGTGCAGGGGATCAAAGGATTTTGCCATTCTGGCCAGCAGGAGGCAGTCTTCTCTATGATTTTCTGCATGGATTCTGAGAAGAGCCCGAGAGCGCGCCTTTGAGCGAGTAGAAGCGGCTAGGAGATGTTTAAGAGGACGAAAAGTAAGTCTAGTCATCGCCTACGGCCATACCACCCTGAAAGCGCCCGCTCTCATCTGATCTCGGAAGCTAAGCAGGGGAGGGCCTGGTTAGTACCTGGATGGGAGACTGCCTGGGAATACCAGGTGTTGTAGGCTTTTGCATTTTGCCATTTTGCCATTTTGCCATTCTGGCCAGCAGGAGGCAGTCTTCTCTATGCTTTTATGCATTGATTCTGAGAAGAGCCCGAGAGCGCGCCTTTGAGCGGGTAGAAGCGGCTAGGGGATGTTTAAGAGGACGAAAAGTCAGTCTTGTCATCGCCTACGGCCATACCACCCTGAAAGCGCCCGATCTCGTCTGATCTCGGAAGCTAAGCAGGGACGGGCTTGGTTAGTACCTGGATGGGAGACAGCCTGGGAATACCAGGTGTTGTAGGCTTTTGCATTTTGCCATTCTGACCAGCAGGAGGCAGTCTTCTCTATGCTTTTCTGCATTGATTCTGAGAAGAGCCCGAGAGCGCGCCTTTGAGCGAGTAGAAGCGGCTAGGGGATGTTTAAGAGGATGAAAAGTCCGCCTAGTCATCGTCTACGGCCATACCACCCTGAAAGCGCCCGATCTCGTCTGATCTCGGAAGCTAAGCAGGGACGGGCTTGGTTAGTACCTGGATGGGAGACAGCCTGGGAATACCAGGTGTTGTAGGCTTTTGCATTTTGCCATTCTGACCAGCAGGAGGCAGTCTTCTCTATGCTTTTCTGCATTGATTCTGAGAAGAGCCCGAGAGCGCGCCTTTGAGCGAGTAGAAGCGGCTAGGGGATGTTTAAGAGGATGAAAAGTCCGCCTAGTCATTGCCTACGGCCATACCACCCTGAAAGCCAAGTCAAGTCAAGTCAAGTAGGTTTTTATTGTCATTTCAATTATATACAGTACAGTACACAGTGAGATGAGACAGCGTTCTTCCAGGGCCAAGATGCTACATACATGCAACACAACATAAGATATTACATATAAAAAAATAACCACATAAATAAATTACAAAAATATTGTGCAAATAATTGCAGATTGCAAAGAGCAGTTCAGTGTTTGTCAGTTCAGACCTGACATTATGATTTTTATGTGTGACCGGTCTATTGAGTTGAGAAGGCGGATGGCTTGTGGATAAAAACTATTACACAGTCTGGATGTGAGCGCCCTAATGAGTGTGAGGGGTGTGACCGGTCAGACACAATACTGGGGGCTTTGCGGATGCAGCGCATGGTGTATATATCATCGATAGAGGGAAGAGAGACCCCAATGATCTTCTCAGCTGTCCTCACTATCCGCTGAAGAGACTTACGATCTGATATGGCACAAACCAGACAGTGATGCAGCTGCACAGGATGCTCTCAATGGTTCCTCTATAAAAGGTGGTGAGGATTGTTGGTGGGAGCTGGGCCTTCCTCAACCTTCTCAGGAAGAAAAGGCGTTGTTGAGCTTTCTTGTGCAGTGAGTTGGAGTCGAGGGACCAGGTGAGGTTCTCCTCCAGATGGACACCCAGAAATGTTATGCTCTTGACCGTTTCCACAGTAGATCCATCTATGTTGAGCGGAGAGTGAACACTCCGTGTCCTTCTAAAGTCAACAACCATCTCTTTTGTTTTGTCGCCATTCAGGGACAGATTGTTATCTTTACACCAGCTCGTTAGCCTCCTCCCTTCCTCTCTGTACGCTGACTCGTTGTTCTTGCTGATGAGACCCACCACGGTTGTGTCATCAGCAAACTTAATAATATGATTGGAGCTGTGTGTCGCTACACAATCATGAGTCAGCAGCGTGAACAGCAGGGGGCTAAGCACGCAGCCCTGGGGGGCCCCAGTACTCAGTTCCAGTATGGTTCCCGATTCGCACTGCCTGAGGTCTCTCAGTCAGAAAGTCTAGGATCCAGTTACATAGGGAAGTGTTCAAGCCCAATAGGCTTAGTTTCCCGATCAGGTGCTGGGGGATGATTGTATTGAATGCAGAACTGAAATCTATGTACAACATTCTAACGTAAGTGTCCTTCTTATCAAGGTGAGTCAGTGCCAGATGGAGTGTGGTGGAGATGGCATCGTCCGTCGAACGATTCAAACGATACGCAAACTGCAGTGGGTCCAATGTGGGTGGCAGCATGGACTTGATGTGTCTCATGACGAGCCGCTCGAAACACTTCATGATGATGGATGTGAGTGCAACAGGGCGGTGGTCATTGAGACAGGACACTGAAGACTTCTTCGGCACAGGGGTGATGATGGAAGACTTGAAACATGTGGGAACGACGGCGCAGTTCAGAGAGGTGTTGAAGGTGTCGGTAAGAACATCTGTCAGCTGATCTGCACATCCTCTGAGCACTCTGCCTGGGATATTGTCTGGTCCAGCAGCTTTACATGGATTGACTCTGCGTAGAGTCTTCCTCACGTCAGCCGTAGTGAGACACAGCACCTGGTCATTTGGTGAAGGGGTGGACTTCCTCGCTGTCACGTCATTCTGCATGTCAAGTCGTGCGTAGAAACTGTTCAGCACATCTGGAAGGGAGCCGTCACTATCACAGGCAGGTGATGATGTCCTGTAGTTGGTTATGGCTTGTATTCCCTGCCACATGCGCCGTGTGTCACCGATGTCCTTGAAATGGTTGTGAATTCTCTGGGCGTATGCACGCTTTGCCTCTCTGATGGCCCTGGACAGTTTGGCCCTTGCTATTCTTAGGGCCACCTTATCCCCCGCTCCGAAGGCGGAGTTTCGGGTCTTCAGAAGTTTACGCACCTCCGCAGTAAACCACGGTTTCTGATTGGATCGAGAAATTATGCACTTGGACACAATGACGTCTTCGGTGCATTTGTTGATGTAGCCAATCACTGATGACGTATACTCCTCCAATTCAGTGAAGTCACCATAAGTCGCAGCCTCCCTAAACATGTTCCAGTCGGTGTTCTCAAAGCCGTCCTGCAGAGATGGCTCCTTCTGGCCAGATTTTCACCTGTTTCAGAACTGGTTTTGAACATCTGACGAGTGGTCGGTATGCTGGAATTAGCAAAACAGAGATGTGATCCGAGTAGCCGAGGTGTGCACGGGGCTCGATATGCACCGGAGATGTTTGTATAAACAAGATCTAACATATTTTCACCTCTCGTTGGAAAGTCCACATACTGGTGGAATTTAGGAAGCACTGACTTTAGATTTGTGTGGTTAAAATCTCCAGCGACAATAAACAGTCCCTCAGGGTGTATGTTCTGCAGAGACCCTTACGTAGAGTTCCCCAAGCGCCTCCTTAGTATTTGCGCTAGGTGGAATGTATACTCCGATAATGAATACAGTAGTGAATTCCCGTGGTAAATAAAAAGGTCTGCGTCCAACAGTCGCAATCTCCAGCAGCGGTGAGCAGAAGTTATAAACCGGCACAGAGTTCTTACACCACTTTGTGTTGATGAACAAACACAAGCCCCCGCCGCCAGTCGCATAGAGCTGTATTTCTGTCTGCGCGAAATGAGGCTAGTCCGTCTAGTTGAATAGCGGCGTCCGGAACTTTGTCATTAAGCCATGTCTCCGTGAATACAAAGACAGCAGTCTCTGAACTCTCTCTGTGTAGACTGTTGGAGTCGGATGTAGTCCAATTTATTTTCCAGGGAGGAGACGTTAGATAAGATAATGGCCGGAGTGCTGGCCGGCTGGGGTTAGTTTTTAGCCTGCTACAGACTCCCCCCCCCCCCCACGCGTTTCCGTTTCCTCTCGCACCGCTTGCGATGTCTCCATTTCCGGCCCGCAGCATCCGGCAACACTGAGGGACTAGAGGCCGGGTTCATGAAGCAATCCGAGGTTCCGGAGCTTCTCACGCAGCTCAACTTGAATAAATTTATCCGAGTTGTTTAGTTGTAAAAGTAGCTGGCGGTTGTAGACACGAACGTTTGCACCGACTGCCACCGCTTACGATGTCTCCACCTCCGGCGACCGACATCCGGCAACGCTGAGGGACTAGAAGCCGGGTTCTCGAAGCAATCCGAGGTCACGCAGCTCATCTTGAATGATTTTCCAAGTATGTCGTTGAAAAAAGTGACCTACATAGGTAAATCCGAACGTTGCAATCGGAAAAAAACGAACGAAAAACGAACTTTTAGTAGCATCAAGTGTTTTTGGCTCCAGAGTGGCCGCTGTGTGCTACTGCCGTGCCGCCATCTTGGATCCCTGAAAGCGCCCGATCTCGTCTGATCTCGGAAGCTAAGCAGGGACGGGCTTGGTTAGTACCTGGATGGGAGACCGCCTGGCAATACCAGGTGTTGTAGGCTTTTGCATTTTGCCATTCTGACCAGCAGGAGGCAGTCTTCTCTATGCTTTTCTGCATGGATTCTGACAACTTGTTCAGATCACTTGTAAATGAATCACTTTGGAACACCCCCCCCCCCCCCCAGCAAATGCCCCTCCCCCAGCAAATGCCCCTCCCCCCAAGAAAGTCTTAATAAATAGTGAGAGACAGGGCGGCGCTGGGGAGTCACAACTGATTGTAACTGATCAGTAACAGGTTAATCCCCAGCTGTGTCAGAGGGGGGGGGGGTATAGTGAGAGTAAATACCATAGAGTTCTGCCCCCCGTGTTGCCCCTGTGTGGGGGCAGGTGTTTCTGGTGAGTCATTGGGGTAACTGCTTTATCCAAAGGGAGAGGTACATTGGGGCAGGTAGCACTTGGGTATCAGAGAGTTAATGGGGGAGGGGCTGAACTGAGCAAATCTGCTTCATCCAACCAGAGTGGGACTGGGCCCCTGTGAGACTGTGGGGGGGTAATAAGCCCCAGGGCAGGATTTCTGCTTATAATAAACACAGTTTCCCGCAGCCCGATGCCCATAGTCAGGGAAGAGGCGCTAAGTGCAGCGCAATCTCTGTACTGGCAGCTGCTAAGATTCTCCCATTTGCAATATGGCGGCCGGAGCAGCTGCGCATGCGCGCTTGGAAGTATCAGTTACAGCCGCTCGGGTTGGGGGAGGAGCGACATGGGAACGCCTGTCCCTGTAGCCAATAGGAGGCGGACTGAGCGTTGAGCCGCGTACAGCGTTGCGTGTCACTGAGGGCGCTGCGTTCCAAACGCTCTACCGGCATCTGTGAAACAGGCAGGTAAATATGGCGGCGCCCAGGGCGGTGTGACCCCCTATCCGGTATGTCCCCCTATCCGGTATGTCACGTGTTTTATATAAAGCGGGAGAGACTTAGCGCAACCTGCTGCGGGTTTATGTGTCGCACAAACTGAATGTATTACAATAGAGACGTCTGTGCCGGATCCCCGGGGTGCAGGGAGTTGTAGTGGAACTGGGGCAGGACCGGTATGGGGGGGGGGGAGTTGCCCAGTGCCCCGGGGTGCAGGGAGTTGTAGTGGAACTGGGGCAGGACCGGTATGGGGGGGGGGGGGGGAGTTGCCCAGTGCCCCGGGGTGCAGGGAGTTGTAGTGGAACTGGGGCAGGACCGGTATGGGGGGGGGGAGTTGCCCAGTGCCCCGGGGTGCAGGGAGTTGTAGTGGAACTGGGGCAGGACCGGTATGGGGGGGGGAGTTGCCCAGTGCCCCGGGGTGCAGGGAGTTGTAGTGGAACTGGGGCAGGACCGGTATGGGGGGGGGGAGTTGCCCAGTGCCCCGGGGTGCAGGGAGTTGTAGTGGAACTGGGGCAGGACCGGTATGGGGGGGGGAGTTGCCCAGTGCCCCGGGGTGCAGGGAGTTGTAGTGGAACTGGGGCAGGACCGGTATGGGGGGGGGAGTTGCCCAGTGCCCCGGGGTGCAGGGAGTTGTAGTGGAACTGGGGCAGGACCGGTATGGTGGGGGGGTTGCCCAGTGCCCCGGGGTGCAGGGAGTTGTAGTGGAACTGGGGCAGGACCGGTATGGGAGGGGGGTTGCCCAGTGCCCCGGGGTGCAGGGAGTTGTAGTGGAACTGGGGCAGGACCGGTATGGGGGGGGGGAGTTGCCCAGTGCCCCGGGGTGCAGGGAGTTGTAGTGGAACTGGGGCAGGACCGGTATGGGGGGGGGAGTTGCCCAGTGCCCCGGGGTGCAGGGAGTTGTAGTGGAACTGGGGCAGGACCGGTATGGGGGGGGGGAGTTGCCCAGTGCCCCGGGGTGCAGGGAGTTGTAGTGGAACTGGGGCAGGACCGGTATGGTGGGGGGGTTGCCCAGTGCCCCGGGGTGCAGGGAGTTGTAGTGGAACTGGGGCAGGACCGGTATGGGAGGGGGGTTGCCCAGTGCCCCGGGGTGCAGGGAGTTGTAGTGGAACTGGGGCAGGACCGGTATGGGGGGGGTTGCCCAGTGCCCCAGGGTGCAGGGAGTTGTAGTGGAACTGGGGCAGGACCGGTATGGGGGGGGGGGGGGAGTTGCCCAGTGCCCCAGGGTGCAGGGAGTTGTAGTGGAACTGGGGCAGGACCGGTATGGGGGGGGGGAGTTGCCCAGTGCCCCGGGGTGCAGGGAGTTGTAGTGGAACAATATCTGGGGCACCCCCAGTTCTGACCCCAGAAACCCTGCAGTTTGGGGGCTTCCCACTTATTTACCCTGCGCTGCCAGTGGGTACCCCCCCCCCCCCTTGTTTCTTAGGGGCAAACAGCTTGGCACAAGGGGCCCAACTCCCAACTCCCTCAGTCCTGACTGTCACTCTGTGTCCCACAGGCCCCCCCCCCCCCCCCCCCCCCCGGAATCCAACAAATGGCTGAGACTGTTCCCCCCGAATCACCGGACCCTCATCACCCCCTTCCCAGTTCTATTCGGAACCCAGAGACCCCCGAGAGCGGCTGGGACCGGATCCGGGAGCTTTTCCAGCCCAAGTAGGTGCCACTTTGTGTTTCTGCCCCTTGTCTGGGCATCTCCATTGTGTGGGGGGGGGCAGGGAGCGGTACTGCTGGGCCCCCCCAAACAGAACAACATAGGCCCCTACAGCTCTGTATTGGGGGGATCAGGGGGGGGCATCACTCAGTCACCTTTATATTCAGATACAGAGGGCACCGGGGGCCTATTACAGAAGCAGCTGTTGGGCCCAGAGAGTGACGGGAAAGCCCCGGTGAGGTGTCTCCATGACAACTATAGCCCTTCCCCACTATTTATCTTTGCTAGGGGAGGAGTTATTCAGGCAGTATGGCACCGCCCCCCATATAGATGCCCCCCCCCCCGTGTTACTATTTATACAAACGTCTCCCCACTGAGTTACTAATGCCCCCCCCCCCCCCCGGGTTACTATTTATACAAACGTCTCCCCACTGAGTTACTAATGCCCCCCCCCCCCCCCCGGGTTACTATTTATACAAACGTCTCCCCACTGAGTTACTAATGCCCCCCCCCGGGTTACTATTTATACAAACGTCTCCCCACTGAGTTACTAATGCCCCCCCCCCCCCCGGGTTACTATTTATACAAACGTCTCCCCACTGAGTTACTAATGCCCCCCCCGGGTTACTATTTATACAAACGTCTCCCCACTGAGTTACTAATGCCCCCCCCCCCCCCGGGTTACTATTTATACAAACGTCTCCCCATTGAGTTACTCATGCCCCCCCCCCATGTTACTATTTATACAAACGTCTCCCCACTGAGTTACTAATGCCCCCCCCCCCCGTGTTACTATTTATACAAACGTCTCCCCATTGAGTTACTAATGCCCCCCCGTTCCTTTGCCCAGTGAGCAGGGGCAGTACCCGGAGGAGGTGGGGTCGGTGCTGAAGAGCGGGCTGACGGGGGCGCTGCTGGGCTGGGTGTATGGGGGAGTCCCGGCGGCGCGGCACAGTAAGGAGCGCTACATCCAGCAGAGCCAGGCCGAGATCTACCAGCACAGAGTGGAGGCCGTGGTGAGTTGGGGGGGGGGGGCTGTTTAACCCCGGACCCCCAAGGCACAAAGTCACCTGTAGCGACACATGGGATCTCTCCCAACTGCAACTCCCACCTGTGCAGCACATGCGCCTGTGACTACTCGTTAGTGCCTGATACTAATGACTTATTAACCCCTTCTTAGTCCCAGCTCTACCAGTTACTAACCCACTGTCTCCCTGTGCAGCGATCGGCTCACAATGCCGCCCTCCGGGGGTTCATTCGCTACGGGTGGCGCTGGGGATGGAGAGTGGCAGCTTTTGTCACCATCTTTAAGTGAGTACCTACCTATAGTACCTACCCGTGGCCTATAGTACCTACCTATAGTACCTACCCGTGGCCTATAGTACCTACCTATAGTACCTACCCGTGGCCTATAGTACCTACCTATAGTACCTACCTGTGGCCTATAGTACTTACCTATAGTACCTACCCGTGGCCTATAGTACCTTCCTATAGTACCTACCTGTGGCTTATAGTACCTACCTGTGGCCTAGAGTACAATTCCTATAGTACCTACCTGTAGCCTATAGTAGGTAGGTACCTGTGGCCTATAGTGCCTACCTGTGGCCTATAGTACCTACCTAGAGTACCTACCTGTGGCCTAGAGTACAATTCCTATAGTACCTACCCATGGCCTATAGTACCTACCTATAGTACCTACCTGTGGCCTATACTACCTACCTATAGTACCTACCTGTGGCCTATACTACCTACCTATAGTACCTACCTGTGGCCTATAGTACCTACCCAGCGCTACTAAGGCACAGCCCATAATATCTCTATATACTGTATTACAGCTCCGTTAGTACCGGCCTCTCAGTGTATCGGGACAGGGTTGCACTGGGTCACTACGCGGCAGCTGGGGGTAAGTCCCTGTCTCTGTGCCCTGCTGGGTGGGGGGTAATTAGGGGGGTGCGTCAATATCTTTCTGTTCTTCCATAGCTGTCACTGGGGGGCTGTTCCGGCTGAACCTGGGACTCGGTGGCCTATTGAGTGGGTCGCTTATTGGAGCAGCCCTGGGGTAAGTTTTGGGGAGCTCCTCCCTGCCTGTGCCGAATAAGCTGTGCCCCCCAATTCCCTCAATGATTCCCCCCCCTCCCTGTCCCACAGTGTCCCGGCCGGCGCCATGATCTCTGGGCTGCAGTCTCTTTCCGGGGAGAGTATCCGCGACAAGAAACGGCGAGAGCGCCAGGAACTGTACGAGAGTAAACTGCAGGAATGGTGAGCGCCGACCCCCTTGTTCTGAAACCCCATTAGTTCTTCTGTCCACTGCCCCCTTTAACCCTTTCCCCCCCTCCCCGTAGGAGCGCCCGGCTGCAGGTCACAGAGGGGGTTCTACAGGAGATGGAAGCCGCGCAGCTGGAGCCGGTGGAGCAGCAAGTGGAGAGGATTCAGGACCTTCTCCAGCAGCCCAGAAACCCAGCAGTGAGCCCCAGCGAGGGGAGGTGATACCCCAAGAATGGGATCCGGCAGCCCGGGAACCTGGCACCCAGGTCTGGGGGGAGGGGGTGATGCCCCAGGGAAAGGCACCGCTCAGAGACTTGTATGGACTGATGCCCCATCCTTGGCAGGAGAACTGACTATCCCAACGCTCTGGCAGATCACCTACAATCCATTATACACCCACCCAGGCTCACAGCAAGAACCCCCATGGGGGCAGTTGGCGTTATTCTGCGGTGCCAATGGGAGTTGTCTCTGACTTTATGTACTGTAAAAAGCAGCCAATCAGCTTGTGAATAAATCCAATTGGGCCACTGTGGGACGATTCTGTTGCTCATTCTGGAAGGGTTAATTTATTGGGTTATTTGGATGTTGCAAGTGGTCATGGGGCATGGGGGTCAAGTGGGTTTTAGCAGTCACTGTGGGAAGAGATGGGGG
Source organism: Xenopus tropicalis (assembly GCF_000004195.4). Lineage (NCBI taxonomy): Eukaryota > Metazoa > Chordata > Amphibia > Anura > Pipidae > Xenopus > Xenopus tropicalis. The sequence continues at coordinate 1,276,691 of NC_030678.2, forward strand.
GGGGGGCTGTGTATTGGGATTCTGATGGGGCCACTGTGGGGAGGGATAAAGGCCACATGGAGGCACACAGGCCGCTGCCAGTGTAAATACCCCAGGAGAGGGGAGATCCGTTCCTTGGGGGTTGGGCACATCAGGTGGCAGGTTCTGCCCAACAGGAGGGGAACTGCCAGGAGCGAACCTTCCAGAACAATCTGGGCCTCATTCAACTTCACAGGCCCCCCCCCCCCCCCCCCGCTGCATCCAACACAGCCAGCCGGGGGGGTAAGTAGGAAAGGGGCAGAAACACTGTCTGACCTGCCAGATATAAATATCCAGGTATTATTGTTACACACAGAGCTGATCCCTCAGATTGATAGGAACCCCGATACTGTGTGTGTGTGATATTAAAGGGGAAATATCCCTCCCCTGTGGGACATGGGCTCAGTCAGTTGGGGGGGGGGGGGGGGTAAGTAGATATAAATATACAGGTATTATTGTTACACACACAGAGCTGATCCCTCAGATTGATAGGAACCCCGATACTGTGTGTGTGTGTGATATTAAAGGGGAAATATCCCTCCCCTGTGGGACATGGGCTCAGTCAGTTGGGGGGGGGGGGGGGGTAAGTAGATATAAATATACAGGTATTATTGTTACACACACAGAGCTGATCCCTCAGATTGATAGGAACCCCGATACTGTGTGTGTGAGATATTAAAGGGGAAATATCCCTCCCCTGTGGGACATGGGCTCAGTCAGTTGGGGGGGGGGGGGGTAAGTAGATATAAATATACAGGTATTATTGTTACACACACAGAGCTGATCCCTCAGATTGATAGGAACCCTGATACTGTGTGTGTGTGTGATATTAAAGGGGAAATATCCCTCCCCTGTGGGACATGGGCTCAGTCAGTTGGGGGGGGGGGGTAAGTAGATATAAATATACAGGGGGGGCAGCCAATGACAGGATCGACCCCTATTTATACTTCTTTTGATGGGGCAATAGATATATAATGGGGCTCCTGGGTAGTAACAGATACCAGCCTTTCCTACTGCCCAACCCATTGGGTCCCGCTGTTGCCCCCGGGTGTTACTTTTCCTTTCTCCAAATGAAATGTTCAAAAACTGTCTGGCAATGCAAGTTCCGCTTTGACCAAAATGGCTGGCAGTGAAAGGGTTAAAGGGAACCTGTCACTTTTCAGTTTACACAAGGAATGTAATGTAAGTGCTAATAATAATAATAATTATATGCCTTGATCTTTTCTGCATGGCTGTGACTGATACAGCGGCTTTTAAGACTCGCAAAGCCCCATGGGAAATGCTGCCATGAAGGCAAAATCTCGCGAGATTATACGTCAGCCATTCAGGGCAGGGGAGCCAGGAGATCACTGAGAGCTGAGGCCCAGGTAGTGGATCCTGCAGTTTTACTCTCACTGCCTCCCCCCCCCCCCCCCCCCTTCTGAGCTGTAATATATTAAGCTGCCTGATAAATCTGCCCCAAAGCCTTCATTAGAAGGGCAATGTGGATTGGGATTTCTGAGTGTGAAATTAAATTAAAAAAGTCTCCACTCCCTGTAAAGTGGGGGCCCCGGTGCTGCTACACCCCATAGGGTGGGGAACCGTGTATCTCCTGCGGAACAAAAAGTTCTGGGACTTTATAACCAGGAGACTCCATTTGGGCTTGTACTGGGGCGCTTAGGGCCTGATTTAATTGCCCTAATTAATTATTAATCCATATTAATCCTTATTAATCCTTATTAAGGGCAGAATATAGCTTATAGCAGGAGCTGAGTCGGCTGATAGGGATAAACTACTAAATCACTTTACAACTGGCAAATATTATAATGTACAACATGCAAGTCTAGATCTTTCCCTTCACACTTATATTTAATCTGTTTCACTAGACTATCAAGGTCTTGAGAATCAATACTGACACTTTCTGGGCAGGGAAAGGCGGCTTTTTCTCTTTACCCCGTATCCCCCACGTCTTATGATATTTTTTGAGACCTGAGGGATTGAAGGGGTTTTGACGACACAATTCTTCTAGCTGCTGAGGGTTTAGATGTAAACAGATGGAACATGTATACTAGACAGTAGTCACAAGTATATACAGTGGCTTGCAAAAGTATTCAGCCCCCTTGAACTTTCCCACATTTTGTCACATTACAGCCACAAACATGAATCCATTTTATTGGAATTCCACGTGAAAGCCCAATACAAAGTGGGGTACACGTGAAAGCCCAATACAAAGTGGGGTACACGGGAAAGCCCAATACAAAGTGGGGTACACGGGAAAGCCCAATACAAAGTGGGGTACACGGGAAAGCCCAATACAAAGTGGGGTACACGGGAAAGCCCAATACAAAGTGGGGTACACGGGAAAGCCCAATACAAAGTGGGGTACACGGGAGAGACCAATACAAAGTGGGGTACACGGGAAAGCCCAATACAAAGTGGGGTACACGGGAAAGCCCAATACAAAGTGGGGTACACGGAAAAGCCCAATACAAAGTGGGGTACACGGGAAAGCCCAATACAAAGTGGGGTACACGGGAAAGCCCAATACAAAGTGGGGTACACGGGAAAGCCCAATACAAAGTGGGGTACACGGGAAAGCCCAATACAAAGTGGGGTACACGGGAGAGCCCAATACAAAGTGGGGTACACGGGAGAGCCCAATACAAAGTGGGGTACACGGGAGAGCCCAATACAAAGTGGGGTACACGGGAGAGCCCAATACAAAGTGGGGTACACGGGAAAGCCCAATACAAAGTGGGGTACACGGGAAAGCCCAATACAAAGTGGGGTACACGGGAAAGCCCAATACAAAGTGGGGTACACGGGAAAGCCCAATACAAAGTGGGGTACACGGGAAAGCCCAATACAAAGTGGGGTACACGGGAAAGCCCAATACAAAGTGGGGTACACGGGAAAGCCCAATACAAAGTGGGGTACACGGGAGAGACCAATACAAAGTGGGGTACACGGGAGAGACCAATACAAAGTGGGGTACACGGGAAAGCCCAATACAAAGTGGGGTACACGGGAGAGACCAATACAAAGTGGGGTACACGGGAAAGCCCAATACAAAGTGGGGTACATGGGAAAGCCCAATACAAAGTGGGGTACATGGGAAAGCCCAATACAAAGTGGGGTACAGGTGAGAAGTGGAAGGAAAATCATACATGATTCCAAACATTTTTTACAAATAAATAAGTGCAAAGTGGGGTGTGCATAATTATTCAGCCCCCCAATACTGTGTAGAACCCCCTTTTGCTGCAATTCCAGCTGCCAGGCTTTAGGGTATGTCTCTACCCGCTTTGCCCATCTACAGACTGAAATCCTTGCCCATTCTTCTTTGCAAAACAGCTCCAGCTCAGTCAGATTAGATGGTCAGCCTTTGGGAACAGCAGTTTTCAGATCTTGCCACAGATTCCCCATTGGATTTAGATCTGGGCTGTGATTGGGCCAGTCTAACACATGGATATGTTTAACCCATTGTTGCCCTGGCTTTATGTTTAGGGTCGTTGCCCTGCTGGAAGGGGAACCTCCGCCCCAGTCTCAAGTCTTTTGCAGACTCCAAGAGGTTTTCTTCCAAGATTGCCCTGTATTTGGCTCCATCCATCTTCCCATCAACTCTGAGCAGCTTCCCTGTCCCTGCTGAAGCCCCCCCAGAGCATGATGCTGCCCCCCCATATGTGACAGTGGGGATGGGGGGTTCAGAGTGATGTGCAGGGTTAGTTTTCCGCCACACATAGAGTTTTGCATTTTGGCCAAAAAGTTCCATTTTGGTCTCATCTGACCAGAGCCCCTTCTCCCACATGTTTGCTGCCCCCCCCCCCCCCCCCACATGGCTTGTGGCAAACTGCAAACGGGACTTCTTATGGTTTTCTGTTAACAATGGCTTTCTTCTTGCCCCTCTCCCATAAAGGCCAACTTTGTGCAGTGCCCGACTAATAGTTGCCTATGGACAGATTCCCCCCCCTGAGCTGTAGATCCCTGCAGCCCCCCCAGAGTCACCATGGGCCCCTTGGCTGCATTTCTGATCAGCGCTTGTTGGGCCTGTGAGTTTAGGGGGGGGCCGTGCCTGGGTAGGGTTACAGTTGTGCCATACTCCTGCCATTTCTGAATGATCGGTGGAACAGGGCTCCGTGGGAGGTTCAAGGCTTTGGGAATCTGTTTGTAGCCTAAGCCTGCTTTATATTTCTCAATAACTTTATCCCTGACCTGTCTGGTGGGTTCTTTGGGCTTCATGGTGTTGTTGCTCCCAATATTCCCTTAGCAACCTCTGAGGCCGTCACAGAGCAGCTGTATTTGTACTGACATTAGATTACACACAGGGGCACTCTATTTAGTCATTAGCACTCATCAGGCAATGTCTATGGGCAACTGACTGCACTCAGACCCAAGGGGGCTGAATAATTACGCACACCCCACTTTGCACTTATTTATTTGTAACAAATGTTTGGAATCATGTATGATTTTCCCTCCACTTCTCATGTGTACCCCACTTTGTATTGGTCTTTCCCGTGTACCCCACTTTGTATTGGGCTTTCCCGTGTACCCCACTTTGTATTGGGCTTTCCCGTGTACCCCACTTTGTATTGGGCTTTCCCGTGTACCCCACTTTGTATTGGGCTTTCCCGTGTACCCCACTTTGTATTGGGCTTTCCCGTGTACCCCACTTTGTATTGGGCTTTCCCGTGTACCCCACTTTGTATTGGGCTTTCCCGTGTACCCCACTTTGTATTGGTCTTTCCCGTGTACCCCACTTTGTATTGGGCTTTCCCGTGTACCCCACTTTGTATTGGTCTTTCCCGTGTACCCCACTTTGTATTGGGCTTTCCCGTGTACCCCACTTTGTATTGGGCTTTCCCGTGTACCCCACTTTGTATTGGTCTCTCCCGTGTACCCCACTTTGTATTGGTCTTTCCCGTGTACCCCACTTTGTATTGGTCTCTCCCGTGTACCCCACTTTGTATTGGGCTTTCCCGGGGAATTCCAATAAAACTGATTCATGTTTGTGGCTGTAATGTGACAAAATGTGGAAAAGTTCAAGGGGGCCGAATACTTTTGCAAGCCACTGTAGTAGTATAGATTGTATAGTATAGATTGTAAGCTCTTTGGGGCAGGGCTCTCTTCCCCTCTTGTATCAGTTACTGATTGCTTTATATGTTACTCCTTGTAGAGTGTAAGCTCTTTTGGGCAGGGCTCTCTTCCCCTCCTGTATCGGTTATTGATTGCTTTATATGTTACTCCTTGTAGAGTGTAAGCTCTTTTGGGCAGGGCTCCCTTCCCCTCCTGTATCGGTTACTGATTGCTTTATATGTTTCTCCTTGTAGAGTGTAAGCTCTTTTGGGCAGGGCTCCCTTCCCCTCCTGTATCGGTTATTGATTGCTTTATATGTTACTCCTTGTAGAGTGTAAGCTCTTTGGGGCAGGGCTCCCTTCCCCTCCTGTATCGGTTACTGATTGCTTTATATGTTACTCCTTGTAGAGTGTAAGCTCTTTTGGGCAGGGCTCTCTTCCCCTCCTGTATCGGTTACTGATTGCTTTATATGTTATCCTTGTAGAGTGTAAGCTCTTTGGGGCAGGGCTCCCTTCCCCTCCTGTATCGGTTACTGATTGCTTTATATGTTACTCCTTGTAGAGTGTAAGCTCTTTGGGGCAGGGCTCCCTTCCCCTCCTGTATCGGTTACTGATTGCTTTATATGTTACTCCTTGTAGAGTGTAAGCTCTTTTGGGCAGGGCTCCCTTCCCCTCCTGTATCGGTTACTGATTGCTTTATATGTTACTCCTTGTAGAGTGTAAGCTCTTTGGGGCAGGGCTCCCTTCCCCTCCTGTATCAGTTACTGATTGCTTTATATGTTACTCCTTGTAGAGTGTAAGCTCTTTTGGGCAGGGCTCCCTTCCCCTCCTGTATAGGTTACTGATTGCTTTATATGTTACTCCTTGTAGAGTGTAAGCTCTTTTGGGCAGGGCTCTCTTCCCCTCCTGTATCGGTTACTGATTGCTGTATATGTTACTCCTTGTAGAGTGTAAGCTCTTTTGGGCAGGGCTCTCTTCCCCTCTTGTATCGGTTACTGATTGCTTTATATGTTACTCCTTGTAGAGTGTAAGCTCTTTTGGGCAGGGCTCTCTTCCCCTCCTGTATCGGTTATTGATTGCTTTATATGTTACTCCTTGTAGAGTGTAAGCTCTTTGGGGCAGGGCTCCCTTCCCCTCCTGTATCAGTTATTGATTGCTGTATATGTTACTCTGTATTCCCAATGTATGGAACCCACTTATTGTACAGCGCTGCGGGATATGTTGGCGCTTTATAAATAAATGTTAATAATAATAATAATAATAATAACAAAGACATATAACATAAAACTCACCATAGAGTCATCTGCAGGGTCACTTACTTCAGTTTCTTCGACTGACCAGCAATCGGCTTACCGTCCCATCGGGGTCACCCAATAATGTTGGTCATTTTAACCAACCAGAACCTTATTATACAACAAGACCCAGAGACAAGGTTCTCAGTATATCAAAGTATTTCTTTATTAATCAAACACAGAGCCTTGTGGAAGCTTCAGCAACTGAAATGTGTCACTAACAGCTTCCAATGAGACCCTGAAAGTCTCAGCCATTTATAGAGGATACATACCTTATCTAAATAGTATATGATACCCCTTGTACAACTGTCTGTGGGCTCTGTGGTTCCAGCTGTGCAAATAGCAAAGTGCATGTAGGGTCTTAGCCAATCAGCACTATCATGTCTGGCCCTTGTGATTTTATAAGATGGTATAATAGGCTTTTATATTCTACTTTATAACTTGCATCTATAGTATATTTATATACCTTTATCTCCTACCTCACCTGCCTTGGGTTGGCTTTATAGGGGACACTGGGGGATTTTATGTGTCCCTTTATACAGAACTTACTCGTCATAAGTGTCTCAACACTGCCGGGGTCAGTGACCCCCATTTGAAAGCAGCAAAGAGGCAGAAGAGGCAAATACTGTAATTCAGAAACTATTAAGAATAAAAATGAAGACCAATTGAAAAGTTGCTAAGAATAGGCCATTCAATAACTACTAAAAGTCAACCTGAAGGTGAACGTCCCCATTAAACATTGTAAAAATCTTTAATTTATGGTGGAGAAATTTTGGTGTAAAAAGTGTCTGGGGGCAGATTTATCCACTCTTTTTCATGAAACCACAAAAAGGCTCATTTTTGAATGCATATAATGTATGTATGTATGTGTGTATGTATGTATGTATGTATGTATATCTTTATTTATAAAGTGCTACTTATGTACGCAGCGCTGTACAGTAGGATACATTAATACAGACAGGGGGTTATTAAGATAATAATAGATAAATACAAAGTATAATAATAAATACAGATAAATACAGTTGCAACAAGTTAAGAGTCAAAGACACAAGAGGATGGAGGTCCCTGCCCTGAGAGCTTACAATCTATATGGGAGGGATATAATTTATTAAAATAGCCTTTAATTCAAAGCATGAATGAAAAATTCAATAAAAAAATCAATACAAATGAAAGTGTCTGAAACCCCCCAAAACCCCCAAAGCCACAAAGCAGAGAGATAAAGTGCAGCTCCCATTGGGTTCTGTGTGACTTCCTGATGGCAAAGTTTTTATCCATTTTTAATGGCTTCTATGCTTCATAAATTACAATTTTTTGTAGTTTAGAGAAAATAGTCTATTTTTAAAGCTAAAATATACAATTTGTGAAAAAAGAAAATAAATAGTCCAGAGGCTTTTGGTGTTGCTACTTGTATAACTGCTTTCATAAAGGTGGCCACTAGGTGGCAATATATCCATCAATCATTGTATTCTGCCAGAATGGTTATAATGGCAGCACACTCCCTGCCTGGCATAATAATTTGTGCCACTACATTTAAACACAGCTTATGCTAAAAACATAACATAACATGTCTAACTATCTTCTGAAAGAAGAACAATAAGGTCTGAGACTGGTCTCATGTAAACTTTAGCAGTTCTTTGCCTGACAACCCTTCCACTTTTCTGACATTACCATCTCTGCTCGGCAGTGTGTTGACAATATGTCCCACAGGCCATTCATTCCTATGTGCTTGACTGTCCTTAAGCAACACAACATTTCCAACTTTAATATTTGGCCGATTTTCAGTCCATTTTCTGCCGCCTTGTAAGGTGAACAAATAATCCATTCTCCATCTTTTCCAAAATGTGTCGGCCAAACACTGAACTTGCTTCCATTGTTTTGCGTGAAGTCCTCCCAGTCTAAAATTGCCAGAAGGGGCTGATAAAGGGTTCACCTTTTGAGTCAGAATCCTAGCTGGGGTAAGGACTATGGGAGCATCTGGGTCTGAAGATACCGGTACTAACGGTCTCGCATTTATGATAGACATAACCTCTGCCATAAAGGTACTCAGAGTCTCATGAGTCAGATGGGCCGGTTTAGCTTGGAGTAACACTGCTTCTATAATACACCTAGTTATACCTATTAGTCTCTCCCAAACACCACCCATGTGAGATGAATGGGGAGGATTGAAGATCCATGTGCATCCTCTGTCTTGAAGATAACTTTGTAGTTCTGCATCATTTGTACAAATATTCAGTTCTTTACAAGTTCCCACATAGTTTGTGCCTCTGTCAGAGAGGAGTAACTTTGCTGGGCCATGAATTGAAAAGAATCTTCTTAAAGCGTTGATGAAGCTCGATGTTGACATGGACTCAATCAGTTCTATATGAACAGCTCTTGTAGACAGACTGTACCCAATGATATGAGTAAGTGTGAGACCCCCGGGGTACTGTACCCAATGATATGAGTAAGTGTGAGACCCCCGGGGTACTGTACCCAATGATATCAGTAAGTGTGAGACCCCCGGGGTACTGTACCCAATGATATCAGTAAGTGTGAGACCCCCGGGGTCCTGTACCCAATGATATCAGTAAGTGTGAGACCCCCGGGGTCCTGTACCCAATGATATCAGTAAGTGTGAGACCCCCGGGGTCCTGTACCCAATGATATCAGTAAGTGTGAGACCCCCGGGGTCCTGTACCCAATGATATCAGTAAGTGTGAGACCCCCCGGGGTCCTGTACCCAATGATATCAGTAAGTGTGAGACCCCGGGGTACTGTACCCAATGATATCAGTAAGTGTGAGACCCCCGGGGTACTGTACCCAATGATATCAGTAAGTGTGAGACCCCCGGGGTACTGTACCCAATGATATCAGTAAGTGTGAGACCCCCCGGGGTACTGTACCCAATGATATCAGTAAGTGTGAGACCCCCGGGGTACTGTACCCAATGATATCAGTAAGTGTGAGACCCCCGGGGTACTGTACTCAATGATATCAGTAAGTGTGAGACCCCCGGGTTCCTGTACCCAATGATATGAGTAAGTGTGAGATCCTCGGGGTCCTGTACCCAATGATATCAGTAAGTGTGAGACCCCTGGGGTACTGTACCCAATGATATCAGTAAGTGTGAGACCCCCGGGGTACTGTACCCGATGATATCAGTAAGTGTGAGACCCCCGGGGTACTGTACCCAATGATATCAGTAAGTGTGAGACCCCCGGGGTACTGTACCCGATGATATCAGTAAGTGTGAGACCCCTGGGGTACTGTACCCAATGATATCAGTAAGTGTGAGACCCCCGGGGTACTGTACCCAATGATATCAGTAAGTGTGAGACCCCCGGGTTCCTGTACTCAATGATATCAGTAAGTGTGAGACCCCCGGGGTCCTGTACCCAATGATATCAGTAAGTGTGAGACCCCTGGGGTACTGTACCCAATGATATCAGTAAGTGTGAGACCCCCGGGGTACTGTACCCGATGATATCAGTAAGTGTGAGACCCCCCGGGGTACTGTACCCGATGATATCAGTAAGTGTGAGACCCCCGGCCCGGGGTACTGTACCCAATGATATCAGTAAGTGTGAGACCCCGGGGTACTGTACCCAATGATATCAGTAAGTGTGAGACCCCCGGGGTACTGTACCCAATGATATCAGTAAGTGTGAGACCCCCGGGGTACTGTACCCAATGATATCAGTAAGTGTGAGACCCCCGGGGTACTGTACCCAATGATATCAGTAAGTGTGAGACCCCCGGGGTACTGTACCCAATGATATCAGTAAGTGTGAGACCCCCCGGGGTACTGTACCCAATGATATCAGTAAGTGTGAGACCCCCGGGGTACTGTACCCAATGATATCAGTAAGTGTGAGACCCCGGGGTACTGTACCCGATGATATCAGTAAGTGTGAGACCCCCGGGGTACTGTACCCAATGATATCAGTAAGTGTGAGACCCCGGGGTACTGTACCCAATGATATCAGTAAGTGTGAGACCCCCGGGTTCCTGTACTCAATGATATCAGTAAGTGTGAGACCCCCGGGGTCCTGTACCCAATGATATCAGTAAGTGTGAGACCCCTGGGGTACTGTACCCAATGATATCAGTAAGTGTGAGACCCCCGGGGTACTGTACCCGATGATATCAGTAAGTGTGAGACCCCCCGGGGTACTGTACCCAATGATATCAGTAAGTGTGAGACCCCCGGGGTACTGTACCCAATGATATCAGTAAGTGTGAGACCCCGGGGTACTGTACCCAATGATATCAGTAAGTGTGAGACCCCCGGGTACTGTACCCAATGATATCAGTAAGTGTGAGACCCCTGGGGTACTGTACCCAATGATATCAGTAAGTGTGAGACCCCGGGGTACTGTACCCAATGATATCAGTAAGTGTGAGACCCCCGGGGTACTGTACCCAATGATATCAGTAAGTGTGAGACACTGTACCCAATGATATCAGTAAGTGTGAGACCCCCGGGGTACTGTACCCAATGATATCAGTAAGTGTGAGACCCCCGGGGTACTGTACCCAATGATATCAGTAAGTGTGAGACCCCGGGGTACTGTACCCAATGATATCAGTAAGTGTGAGACCCCCGGGGTACTGTACCCAATGATATCAGTAAGTGTGAGACCCCCGGGGTACTGTACCCAATGATATCAGTAAGTGTGAGACCCCGGGGTACTGTACCCAATGATATCAGTAAGTGTGAGACCCCCGGGGTACTGTACCCCAATGATATCAGTAAGTGTGAGACCCCCGGGGTACTGTACCAATGATATCAGTAAGTGTGAGACCCCCGGGGTACTGTACCCAATGATATCAGTAAGTGTGAGACCCCCGGGTACTGTACCCAAATGATATCAGTAAGTGTGAGACCCCCTGGGGTACTGTACCCAATGATATCAGTAAGTGTGAGACCCCCGGGGGTACTGTACCCAATGATATCAGTAAGTGTGAGACCCCCGGGGTACTGTACCCAATGATATCAGTAAGTGTGAGACCCCCGGTATGTACCAATGATATCATAAGTGTGAGACCCCCCGGGGTACTTACCCAATGATATCAGTAAGTGTGAGACCCCGGGTACTGTACCCAATGATATCAGTAAGTGTGAGACCCCCGGGGTACTGTACCAATGATATCAGTAAGTGTGAGACCCCCGGGGTACTGTACCCAATGATATCAGTAAGTGTGGACCCCTGGGGTACTGTACCCAATGATATCAGTAAGTGTGAGACCCCGGGGTACTGTACCCAATGATATCAGTAAGTGTGAGACCCCCGGGTACTGTACCCAATGATATCAGTAAGTGTGAGACCCCCGGGTTCCTGTACTCAATGATATCAGTAAGTGTGAGACCCCGGGGGTCCTGTACCCAATGATATCAGTAAGTGTGAGACCCCTGGGGTACTGTACCCAATGATATCAGTAGTGTGAGACCCCGGGTACTGTACCCAATGATATCAGTAAGTGTGAGACCCCCGGGGTACTGTACCCAATGATATCAGTAAGTGTGAGACCCCCGGGGTACTGTACCCAATGATATCAGTAAGTGTGAGACCCCCGGGTTACTGTACCCAATGATATCAGTAAGTGTGAGACCCCCGGGGTACTGTACCCAATGATATCAGTAAGTGTGAGACCCCCGGGGTACTGTACCCAATGATATCAGTAAGTGTGAGACCCCCGGGGTACTGTACCCAATGATATCAGTAAGTGTGAGACCCCCGGGGTACTGTACCCAATGATATCAGTAAGTGTGAGACCCCCGGAGGTACTGTACCCAATGATATCAGTAAGTGTGAGACCCCCGGGGTACTGTACCCAATGATATCAGTAAGTGTGAGACCCCGGGGTACTGTACCCAATGATATCAGTAAGTGTGAGACCCCTGGGTACTGTACCCAATGATATCAGTAAGTGTGAGACCCCCGGGGTACTGTACCCAATGATATCAGTAAGTGTGAGACCCCCGGGGTACTGTACCCAATGATATCAGTAAGTGTGAGACCCCCCGGGGTACTGTACCCAATGATATCAGTAAGTGTGAGACCCCTGGGGGTACTGTACCCAATGATATCAGTAAGTGTGAGACCCCGGGGTACTGTACCCAATGATATCAGTAAGTGTGAGACCCCCGGGGTACTGTACCCAATGATATCAGTAAGTGAGACCCCGGGGTACTGTACCCAATGATATCAGTAAGTGTGAGACCCCCGGGGTCTGTACCCAATGATATCAGTAAGTGTGAGACCCCCGGTACTGTACCCAATGATATCAGTAAGTGTGAGACCCCGGGGTACTGTACCCAATGATATCAGTAAGTGTGAGACCCCCGGGTACTGTACCCAATGATATCAGTAAGTGTGAGACCCCCGGGTACTGTACCCAATGATATCAGTAAGTGTGAGACCCCCGGGTACTGTACCCAATGATATCAGTAAGTGTGAGACCCCCGGGTCTACCAATGATATCAGTAAGTTGAGACCCCCGGGGTTACTACCCAATGATATCAGTAAGTGTGAGACCCCCGGGGTACTGTACCCAATGATATCAGTAAGTTGTGAGACCCCCGGGGTACTGTACCCAATGATATCAGTAAGTGTGAGACCCCCGGGGGTACTGTACCCAATGATATCAGTAAGTGTGAGACCCCCCGGGTACTGTACCCAATGATATCAGTAAGTGTGAGACCCCCGGGGTACTGTACCCAATGATATCAGTAAGTGTGAGACCCCCGGGACTGTACCCAATGATATCAGTAAGGTGAGACCCGGGGTACTGTACCCAATGATATCAGTAGTGTGAGACCCCCCGGGGTACTGTACCCAATGATATCAGTAAGTGTGAGGACCCCCGGGTACTGTACCCAATGATATCAGTAAGTGTGAGACCCCCGGGGTACTGTACCCAATGATATCAGTAAGTGTGAGACCCCTGGGGTACTGTACCCAATGATATCAGTAAGTGTGAGACCCCCGGGGTACTGTACCCAATGATATCAGTAAGTGTGAGACCCCCGGGGTACTGTACCCAATGATATCAGTAAGTACAGCTCTTGTAGACAGACAGGTAAAAAGAACTGCCCAACGCTTGCTGTCAGCGCTGCCTCCCCTAGTGCGGCGGGTTACAACTGACCAAGGACCAAAAACACCAATACCCACTCTAGTGAATGGAGGTTCAGGCTTAATTCTATCTTCTGGTAAATCCAGATAGCTTCCAGATTGGTTGTTTCCTGCTTTCCTTTGGAAACTTTTGGCAACGTGAATGAGTCTCGCTATAGTCTTAACTAATATCTTCCAGTCAGAGAATCTCTCCAAGCAGTGTGAATGGAGAGTGGCTTCAGGAGGTCTGGTGCCTCTTCTGATCTGATTTCAGGATCAACTTCAGGTTCTATCAGAGGGTTTGTATTTGTTACACAGGAATTTTCTCTATCCATGATCTGAGGTAAGGCTTGATCTTCTATAGAAAGAGCTTGTTTATTATCCTCCTTTATTTTCTGGAACACTGAAATCCCTAAAGTGTCTGATCCCAGTATTGGGTGCTGTGTTGGGCTGGGAGAAGATGTGCGGCCATTTGCCAACACAGATGCCTTTAATGTGCCGATACTATCTGGCTGGTGCCCTGATCCCAGACAGACTTCTCCTACAATAACCCACCCCAGGGCAAGTCTCTGAGCGTAAGGGGCATTAAAAGGTCCATTAATTCTCTCACGTACCTTATGTACTTGTAAAATGTCTCTTCCAAGAAGTAAAAGGATAGGAGCTTCCGACTTAACAGCTGGAATGAGGTGAGCAATTGAATAGAGGTGAGGATGGGGATAAGCAACCTCTTGAGAAGGAATCTCTGCTTTATCATCGGGTATCATGTCACACTCTATTAGAGTGGGGAAAGGTAGTTGCAACTTTCTATCAAGGGGTTCAATAGTGAAACCTGTAGCTCGTCTTCCTGCAGTCTCCATTGTCCCTGCACATGTCTTTAGGGTGTATTGAGTCGTATTTGTTTTAGTATTAAAGATATCAAAAAAGTCAAGTGACCTGTTACTCTGCTCATTGAGAACCACATACATTTCCACTGCTCTCTCTCTTTTGCCCGTAGGGTACATAGTTATTAGACCGTAGGCTCTTGCCTGGGCCCCAGACTTCTGTGCACTTAGACATTACTGAGGAAGGTGAGTTCTCTTTTCGCTCCCTGCCCTGATCTTTCCCGGGTTGTGCAGTCTCTGGTGGTGGAGGAGGTGGAGGAGGGTGTAGTGCTGTAATGTATCCCTTACTGTCACATTCTGAGCATTCTCAACTGCTATCTTACAGTCTTTGGCTATATGTTTAGTGCATTCGCAGCACTTGAAACAGATGCCATTTTGTTTAAGAAAGGATATTCGTTCCTCAATAGGTTTACTCCTAAACCCTTTGCATTTCTTCAGAGGATGGGGCTTTGGATGAATTGGGCACTGTCTGTCAGGGCTTTGGATGAATTGGGCACTGTCTGTCAGGGCTTTGGATGAATTGGGCACTGTCTGTCAGGGCTTTGGATGAATTGGGCACTGTCTGTCAGGGCTTTCTATAGCGTTTACCTCGGGGTTATTTTGATGGTCTGTGTTTTCTGAAGGTACAGTTGTTTTGTGTGTAGACACAGGGGTCTTACTGTATGGTCTAGAAGGCCTTTCTAGTCGTGATGACTGGCTGCTGGTAACAAAGGAAAAGCTGGGATCACACCTTTGCTTGTTGATGGACAAACTTTGAAAACACAGAGAAAGGAGGGAAGGCAACTCTGTTATCCTCTTTGTGTTTAGCTCCAACATGCACCCACTTCTCTTGTAGGTTGTAGGGTAGTTTCTCTACTATAGGGTTAGTGCCACTGGCTGTATCTAAATAAGCAAGTCCTGGCAAATAGCCTTCCTCTCTGGCACACTCTATTCCTAGAAGAATATCACTGAGTTCTTGGAGCCGTATATTGTTTCTGTTGCTCAACTTGGGGAAAACTTCAAGCCTTTTTAACAGAGCACCTTCAATTGCTTCTTACTTACTTTTCTTCTAGTCTTTGCCCTGTCAGATTAAGCCCCGTAGCAGGGTTGAATATGTGTATTCTGCGCATCCTTTTTGCATGCTCTGCTGACTCAGCACCAAGCCATTTGATCATTAAGTCTAGTGTCTCAGCTGCTGGTAAATCCAGATCTCTGGTGGCATTCAGGAAGGAAGACTTCCATGCCCAGTCATTTTCAGGGTGATCATCAAACTTGAGGAACCCTGAGTTAACCATTTCTCTGCAAAGGAGGTACTTTGTGACAGCTTGCACACTTTGGTGTTCAGGCGCGTGGTCTTTATGTGGAGGTGCTGAGAATCCTTCACTTCTGTATGTAGGGACTCTTTGAATTTGATCTTTAGCTGCTCTGGCGCCGCTAACACCATAAGTCTGATTTGGTGTATTTTGTTAGTTCTGGTTTGAACCCGGCTTGTTCAGTCCCAGGAGACTGTTCTCTTACGTGTGTGTCAGTAAGTTTCTGGATGTACTTACTGGTGTGTTCTGCAGGGGTAAGAGGCTTCTCTGGAACTTCTGGACCTTCATAAGCTTCTTCACTTCCCAACTGGTCTGCTTCTAAATAAGCTGCAGCCTTTGCCGCATTCTGTCGCTGCAAGATGTGCATTTTTGCTTCTAGTTGTGCTTTTTCTTGTATCATGGAGGCGCTTGGGCTGCTAGGGAACTTGCTGAGCTTACTGGATCTTGATGATTTGGAGACCGTGCATCATCTTGCTGTACACTAGGGGTTTTCTCATGTCTATACTCATGTCTGACCTCAGACTCGTGTCTCCTTGTGTGGTGTGTCTTCCTCAGTCCTGGGACATCAATTGTCTTTTCACTGTGCTGTGTGTGTGCAGCTAGACAGCTAAACAATAACCAGAATCTTCCATAAAACAGAAGAAGTTCCTTCCTTGTAATATTTATTGGTGGATTCTAACTTTTTTATTCTATATTATTTTCATTTTGTGAAACTGAAATGCAATACAAACAACAAATCAATATGCTGTATATATAGAGAACAGGTATAAACACACTTCTACATGGGTATATAGGTGTCTTGGTGCAATAACACAGACAATTGATGTCCCAGGACGAGGAAGAAACACCACACAAGGAGATCCAAAATGAGGCTGAAACACTGAAACTTCCTGTGATATAGGTCACTTCCTGCTGACATACTAAATGCAGGTTTTTTTTTTATAACTGCTTTAATAAAGGTGGCCACTAGGTGGCAATACATCCATCAATCATTGTATTCTGCCAGAATGGTTATGATGGCAGCACACTACTAATACGGGGAGTTCACAGGTTTTGCACTGGAAGTTTCTTTCTATGTTCTCCTGTGGGGGTTCATTCTACTTGGGGTTCATTCGTAATGTGATTTCTATTTATAAAACTGTTCCCCCCTATATGGGGATGTTCGCTTGGTACGTCCCAGTAAGTGCAGATTTAAATGATCATTTCCTGGGGAAACTCTATGTCAGCAGATTCCCGTCCCTTTTAGTAGTTTCTAGAAACTTGTCATTGAATTCTGAATTGGGGGTGGGCTTTTCAAGCTGTGGGGTGGGGCCCAATGATGTGAGCAGTGGGTGTGGCTATACCCAGTATGTTATTACATGGAGCTGTACAAATATACGGCATATAGTGAGTAGGCCCCTAAGTGCAGGTAAGTGCCAGCAGCACAGAGTATGGGCAGGGAATCAGCAGAAAAGAAGATGGGGGGCTATTGGGGGCATTATTGGGGGCACAGATCTTCCCTACTAAAGGCCTGTGGGGCCTGGGGCTGGTACAGAAGCACAAACATAAGGTACAACATTTCTACCATAAGTACAAGGGACAGACCGGCCGCACCCTGTGGGGGGGGGGGGGAACAGGTAGAACTGGTTACTGGGAGTCTGAAAAATTTCATTTATTTCCTTCTCTCCCTCAGTGATGGAGGCTGCTGATCTGAGAGCTGAGCTGAGCTGCTCCGTCTGCCGGGACATTTATACCGACCCTGTAACCCTGCCCTGTGGGCACAACTTCTGCCTCATCTGTATTGGGAAAACCTGGGACTGGCAGGAGGGGGTAAAGGAAGATCCTTCCTGCCCTGAATGTAGGCAGAGATACAGGAGGAAACCTGAGCTGAAACGGAACCTGACACTGCGGAACATCGCAGAGCGATTCCTTTCTACTGACCCAGAGCCGGACGGGACTGAGAATTCTGGGAACAGAATATGCTCCACCCACAACAAACTCCTGGACTGTTACTGCTGTGAGGATGGGGCCCCTATCTGTGTGTCCTGCTACCTGGCCGGGGGGCACCGGGGCCACAGGGTGGAGCTGCTGAGTGAGGCCTCTGAGAAGAAGAAAGAGAAACTGAGGAAAGTTCTGGAGAAACTGAGCCCAGAGAGAGAGGAGACTGAGGGGCAAATCCAGAGGCTGCAGGAGCGCAGGAGGGAAGGGGCAGAAGTGGCAGCCGGTGAGACAGAGAAAGTCACTGCCCTGTTTAGGGGCATCAGGGAAGAGCTGGAAGCCCTAGAGAAGCGACTCCTGAGTGACATCTCCAGGCAGAAAGAGGAGCTCTCACTCACACTCACTGAGCTGATCCAACAGCTGGAAATAAAGAAGGACAAGCTGTCCAGGAAGATCCGGCACATTGAGGAGCTGTGCAACATGGCAGATCCACTCACTGTCCTACAGGAACAATGGGAATCCCATGGAGCTGCCTTTTGTGGGGCTGAGGGGGCAGATACAGAGGGCAGAGAGAGAGAGGGTACTGAGGGGGCAGATACTGAGGGCAGAGAGAGAGAGGGTACTGGGGGGGAAGATGATGAGGGCAGAGAGAGAGAGGATACTGGGGGGGCAGATACTGAGGGCAGAGAGAGAGAGGGTACTGGGGGGGCAGATAATGAGGGCAGAGAGAGAGAGGATACTGAGGGGGCAGATACTGAGGGCAGAGAGAGAGAGGGTACTGGGGGGGAAGATGATGAGGGCAGAGAGAGAGAGGATACTGGGGGGGCAGATACTGAGGGCAGAGAGAGAGAGGGTACTGAGGGGGCAGATACAGAGGGCAGAGAGAGAGAGGGTACTGAGGGGGCAGATACTGAGGGCAGAGAGAGAGAGGGTACTGGGGGGGCAGATACTGAGGGCAGAGAGAGAGAGGATACTGGGGGGGCAGATACTGAGGGCAGAGAGAGAGAGGATACTGAGGGGGCAGATACTGAGGGCAGAGAGAGAGAGGATACTGGGGGGGCAGATACTGAGGGCAGAGAGAGAGAGGATACTGAGGGGGCAGATACTGAGGGCAGAAAGAGAGGGGGTATAAAGGTCCCGGCTTTAGGGGATCTGGATGTGGGTCGGATCTCAGAGACATTACTCACAGGCTTAGCTGGGATTGTGACTGGGGTAAAGGGAAGGATCTATGGGCAGGAGGCTACAGAGCTGGTACTGGATATAAACACGGCTGGGAATGATGTATCTGTATCAGGGGACAGGAAATCTGCTTCCTACTCACATACAGACCAGCGTCGCCCACAAACCCCAGAGAGATTTCAGGGGTCTCAGGCTTTAAGCAGCAGGAGTTTCCCCTCAGGGCGACATTACTGGGAAGTGGAGGGCAGTGAATCAGGGGGCTGGGGGGTAGGGGCAGCCTATCCCAGTATAGAGAGGGGAGGGTTTCAGTCCTGCATTGGGGATAATAACAAGTCCTGGGGTTTGTACAGATGGGATAATAATAACTATACAGTGAGACATGACTGGAAAGACACACGGTTACCCCATGCCCCTTCCTGCAGGAGAATCAGGATCTCATTGGACTATGAGGCCGGACGCCTGTCCTTTTATGAGCTGAGTGAGCCAATCAGGCACTTACACACCTTCACTGCCTCCTTCACTGAGCCCCTTCATGCTGCATTCTGGGTAGGGTGGGATGGTACCTGTGTGAGAATCATTAGTTAGGGCCCCGCCCACTGCCCAGCAGGAACCCCATTCCCAAAGCAGGAAGTGCAGGGCCAATGTGCGTATGTACCCTGTGCCCTGTCTGTACGTAACTGTCTGTTCCAGCTGCCAGTGTTGGGCCAATAGAAGCAGAGCCCAGTCACTTACAAATAGGGGCGCAGGGGGCAAAGGGCAAAGATATAGGTGCCGCCTCCATAATATAAGTGAAAACGTCACATGAAAATGCAACACGTATGTTATTTGTCTGTGGGTTTCACTTCTACAAGTAACCTTTGCATATTGCTGTGTCGCTGCTACTGCCTTTTATTGGGTTCCTTTGGGTCAGGTTCTCTGGTGGGTCCCATGTGGCACTAGTAGGGGAACAGTATATATATCTATATATCTATATATATGTATCATGGGGATTGTTATTAATAATGATTGTCCTCCAATAAAGTGCTAGTGGGATGGGGCACATTACAGTGACCCCCAGTGGTGCCCTGTGACATTGCCTTTAAAGACTAAGTAAACCCATGGCACCCACTATACAACCATTAGAGGTAACTCTAATGGGGGTCCCTAGGGGACTTCATTTCTCTGCAGTCGATTGCAGATCTGATTCATGAGCAACACAATATTTAGGGAGATGAGAGATAGGGGGACCCTCACTGTGACTATACTGAGCCCCACTGACTGCTTGGGGGCCATTCACACCCACTTCGGTAGGTGGATCCTTATGATGTCAGGGTTGGAGGGTTTGGGAATGAATAAAATGCAGTATCCCATGGGATCGATGCACCTATTTGTATATAATTAAAAAACACAATAAAACTGATGAATGAATCTGTATGGTCAGTTTTTTGCTTCCTATTAAATGGCAGTTTCCGAGCCCCAGAGGCCAGAATGCGGCTACGGCGCCAGAGTCCATTAATAATACAAGTGCAAAGTAGACCAATCAGGGGCACATTGATGTTTTTACCCACAGTTTTCAACAGAATTCCAGTGTTTTTGTGGCAGCCTGTTAAACAGTAAGTAAATCTTTTATTTTAATCCATAAAAAGACTCTAAACAGCCCCCAAAAGGGCAGACCCCTCCCCCTACATGGAGTCTGATGCCCTTTCTAAGAGAGAAACTGACCCAATCAGCAGAATGCTCCGCCCCTTTAGTATACCATGCGTTTGCGCCATGTTCCACCCATGCACCCTGTTTTTATAATGTATAGTAGAACCCCACATTGACATTTTCTAGGGCTGCCACCTCCCCCCATATATATATATATATATATATATATATATTCATAGAGAAAGAGAGAGAATTTTAAATGAGCTGCCTGAGATTCTAACAAGAAAAGCTTTGTATAAGTATTACCTGAAATCAAGTGTATGAAGAACTGGAGGTGAGTATGGTTGGATGTTAAAGGGACCCTGCCATGATATTTATGGGGCACTGTTTATCTCTAAATGACACTGTTACATAGTGTTTAGTATTGGGGATTGGAAAATTAGTTATACCCCAGGCCTGAATGGGTTAACATGTTTCAAGTGGGCAACTGACTTGCCATTCACACTCTCCCTCACATTCCCCATTGTTCCTTATGTCTGGAATGTGATTTATAGGGAACATATGGAACATCTCAGGGGTAATACAGAGGGGAGGGGTTTTCCAATAGGGAAATATATCAGCCAGAAAAGGCTGGTCTCACACTTATACACACTCACTTACACACAGCCCTGACACACATACATTTTTAATACTTTAAATGAATACATACATATACTTAGTATCGTATTGGGAAGCTGTCAGTAATGTTTTTGTCTGGCTAAACAACTGGTAATTTGTATGTAGTTTCTGTAACTTGTTTCCACACATTAAATATACTTTAAATATCACCTTGGTGAGTGGTGTTTGTTGACCATAGTACTTACACAGATATATTAGAGAAATAATATTTATAACAGATGGCGAGTCCAACCAAAATATAGCCCTGGGCACTACACATATACACACTCTGTCAGCTTCAAAGGGGACAGAAGGGTGTAGCTGAACTGAAGCTCCCAGATGTCTATATGAGTAAAAGAACCTAGAACTTACATGTGTAAGTATTAATAGCGGCGCAGGAGGAATATTCTGCTTTTCGGTGAGTATGGATTTTCTTGATAATTTGGCTAGAAAAAGCAAATTGTAGTTTAAAATCTCTCATAGAATTATATCTGATGCAGAGATATGGGCAGATCTGTACAGTCAGTGTGTGGGGGCAAATGTAAAGTTAGAAGAAGGAATGTCATTTTCTAAGATGAAGCACAAGATTAACAATGTTATGTTAATGGTGAAAACATTTAATATGTTGATGTGCTCAGGTAGGAAGGGAAATGATGTAGGAAAGACTAATTCTCATTCTGATGAGGAAAAAGTGGAATGTGACAGTTAGTACTGACTGTCTGGCTAAGGGGATTGCTCAGCATGAACTGAGATTGGCAGCAGTAGGATCAGTTTTGCAAAGGAATAACCAGGTTTTGGATATTAAAAAAGAGATCTAGGTTTTTTCCGGATCTTAATGATCCAGAATTAGATTATGACAGGGCAATATTGCAGCTAAAAGCTAATAAACAGCTTTTAAAAATTGTGAAAAATATTCCACATTTTAATACAAATAAGTGTATTTTAATGAATTCTGATCCATTTGAGTCTCATATAGAGAGATATGATTTAAGTGAAGAACAGAAGAATAAAGCGGTTAAACTGTGGGTGCCGGCACGTATTTCCCAGAGGTTATCAATCCCTGTGAGTGCTCCCGGCACTGATACAGAGGGGAATCTAATACACGGCACAAGGAGGGACAGGCTATTAATGCTTAATTATATAATTAATGGTAAAAATGTGCTTGATATAGAGGTGCTTAATGATCTTGTGACCTCTATAGATGATGACCCCTTTACATTTCTGGTTTTTTGTTGAGCAGCTTACAGACTGGTTATGGGTATTGGAGAAGATAAAGTTACACAGCAAATGATAAAAGCTTTTGTGAACAAGTTTAATATTTTTGCTTGCAGTCTGGATACTCTTCAGAAAGCAGCCTCACATATAGATACGTACAGGAGACAGCTTATACTGCAGAACTCAGGCCCCTCAATCATTCAGGTGATAAGGGAAATTTGCCAATCAAATAAAACAAATATAAGGGCATATACCCATGCAATTTGCCATTTCTGTGGCCGGGTGGGGCATTTCTTCAGGAACTGTTATAAAAGACAGAAATTATTTAAAAAGCCAATTAAGGTTGATGAAGATTCTGAAATGATACATGAGCTCAGGTCTGTGCTGTTACACAGGCAAGGGAACCTGATGCACAGAATGGCCGCTCCCAGGGTCTCATGAACAGACCAGTCTGTCGGTATAAAAGACCCAGGACTGAAGAGAAAAGGAGTTACTCATTGTTACTGAGCAAAGGAATAATCACATTATAGGGTTAGTGCTAAAGAAATGTTAGTACTTATTCCTTAAAGGTTTGTAAACATTGTTCAAATGAATATGATTGGGTATGGCTTTTGAGAAAAAAACATTTACATGGAAATATGTAGCAGTGTTATTGTGAGTGTAATGTATTTCATTAACCTGCAGAAGCAGGAAAGTTTAATGTATGTTGAAAGTTTTATCCTGTAGAATTTCTGCAAATGATAACCCCCTATTTAGACAAATACCAAGTTAGGTTTGTTGAAAAGCTATTTTGGCAGTGGAATCATAAACATCAGAATTGTATCTTGTTTTATTTGTAGCATAAAGTGTCTCTATATGCATTATGGGTTCTGAAGCCATATACTGTCTGTAGCCTAAATGTCAGGGAATTATTCTTGAGATTATGCAGCCCAGATATTATAATGGGTATAAGGGAGACAGGGAATATTAAAGGAAATAGAATGAACTCACCCAATAGTTGTGGAGCAGAATTTATTAATCTATTATTCAAAGTTTGCTTGTGATGATCAAATAAAGGAGGTTTTGGGTGTTGATTGTTTTAAATTTCTAAGGCTGGTTGAATGACTAGGTTGAAAATTATTTTGGAGGATTTTTAAGATTCAGTGTAGTTAAAAGGTATCAGCACTGTTTTCCTGTTTAAACAAGGCTGTTAGGAACATGGTACAAAAATCTACCCTCCCCCATCCCAGGGTGCCATGTTTTCCTAGTCTGTTTTACTAGAACCAGGAGAATGTTGTGTTTCCACTGACCAATATGTTAGAAAGATATTGGGCCAGATTCACTAAAGTGCGATAAAACGTGCGCTATTTATAGTGTGCGATAAAAATTTTATTGCGTCTTAATTTTCACGACTTTTCGCACGATTCACTATAAGCACACTTGCGCTTTTTTACGCACGGTATTTCATGCGATAGGTTTGTCGCAATAAATAGCGTGCGCGGTATTTTCCGCATGCACGCTATTTACCGCATGCGCTAATTTCGCGACATTATGCACACGCCAATCGGCAGCATAAAACTGGCGACATTTTGCCCTGGGAGAGCACAGAGTGCTAGAGAGGTGCTGTATAAAAGTTTATTTGGAAAAAAAAAAAAAAAAACAATAAAAATCTAAGTAAGAAAAAAAAAGAAGTGCTAGAGATAATAAAATAAGGGGGGGGGGCATTTAAGAATATTTAGCCAAATACTTAGGGGGCCGTTTGCTAAAGTGGCTTAAATTAAGTGGGAGATTTTAGACACAGAATAAATGGCAAATATGTTATGGGCACTTTATTAAACGGGGACAAATATAATATTGCAATTATTCTGGCAACAAAACATTGGATTGGCAGTTATCACTCTCGCCAGAAAGTATAGAATTCCATATCAAGGAAGGAAAAATAAGTAGACATTACTCAGTTCAAAAGTAGAAATATATAAAATTTTACTAAAAGAAGAAAAAAGGGGGGAAAAAAAACTTAGGGCTTGCTGCCCTTGAGTTCTCTCATGTCCCTCTTGAGTTGATCCACCTCCCCCCGGAGCTGGGCCAGCTCGGCCTACATGTTGGCCAGGTCCTCCTGCACGGATGGTCCCTCGTGCGCAGGAGAACCTGGCGCCCAGCGCTTGGCCTGGGGGGAGTCCGGGGCCTGGGGGGAAACTGGGGGAGGAATCAAGGGGGGGTGTCTGGGGCCTCGGGGGCCAATTGTCCGGCCTCAGGGGCCAGTTATCCTTGGGCCTCGGGGGCCAGTGGATGGGCCTTGGGAGGCCAGTGGTGCCTCGGGGGCCGCAGGTCTGGCCTCGGGGGCCACAGATCTGGGCCACAGGAGCCTGGAGGGCCTGGGGTTGGGCCTGGGGAGGAGGCACCAGCTGAAGTTCTTTGAGATAGTATTGCAAGATGTTATTTTGTGTAATATATTATATATATATATATACATTCATACACCATCATAAATAACGGGGCCCCTCACAACAACATTTTTTGGGCCCCCTCCTCCCACACCCCCAATGGCCCCTCCCCCTGTGACCCCTCACATCAATACAAAGGACACACAGACATTGTTAGCCAGGGCCCCCTAAAACATTCGTGGCCCTTCCCCAAATGACTCACACTATGGGCCGCTCCCTGCTGCTTCCCCCCTGCTTTAAACTCATTTATGCATATGTATTTGAAAATAGATGTGTATATATATATATATACAATAGGAAGTGCTGGGAAGCTGCACACCATAAGGAACAATAATACCTGGGTGCCTGGGGCAAAACAAAATCTAGACAGGCATGGGGTGACGGCAGACACAGGATTTCACAAGGAGTCACAAAGATGTGAAATAATATTCAGAGGTTTATTGTGACCAACGTTTCAGTTCCTCACTGGCATTATGGTTGAACGTGATGGACGTATGTCTTTTTTCAACCCAACTTACTATGTTACTATGTTACTTTCATCATCCCTGACATTTCTTACATTTGTACCTTTAGTTCAAATTACTTGCTAAATCTTTTACTGAACGTATACTGTAACAGCATAATAAAGTACAATAATTACCTTCTCTAATTTCAGCGACCAGTTCTGGGCTCCTGCGCTTCAGGTCGGACCACAGGCACCGGAGCTGGTGGGGGCCCACATCAATTCCGAAGCTCCCACGCAACCCGGCTTGGAGGTTGTGCAGGATGGCTCTCTTCCTCTCGTGGACCCCTAAGTCCCCCAGCAGCAGGTCATCATATCCTGAACGCAGGAGCACACTGATAATATAGCGCCTCTCCCCTGGTAGCAGAAACCCCAGGCATGGTCCTCTCAGTTTGGTGGCTGCAGGCTCAATGACACAAAATAGCCCCAAGTCGCACATGTCACGAGATTACAAAATCGGCACAAAATGTCCGCAAGTCGCGAGATTACAAAATCGCGACAAAAAAAATCACCAAAATATACATAGTAATGTATTTTGCGAGACAAAATACTCACCGCTATAGTACTGTATATTATCGCGACAAAATATTCACCGCTATAGTACTGTATATTAGTAGGGAAATGCCATACATGCCAAGACTTTAGTAAAATTGAGTAAAAAGACACAGACTGAATAAATAACACTGTAAGTCCATATTTTATTGCAAAAAACTCATTTACTGTACTTTTCTATAATTTTTCGCCTGCCTGTAGTAGGAGTTAATTTTCGCATAGCCGAATGCGATATTTAGCGCGCAAAAGTTATAGTGAATCATGCGATCGTATTCTTTTCAGCGCGGAAATTAACGCATGCGTTAAAACTAGCGCGAGAAATACCGCATGCGAAAATGGTGACTTATCGCACGCGATAATACTATGGTGAATCGCGCGCTAATTATCGCGACAAATTTTACGCAAAAAAGCGTGCGATAATTTTTATCGCACTTTAGTGAATCAGGCCCATTGTCTCTAACAAAATCCGAAGTGATTTGAAGAAACATATACCCAGTGATTGATTAACAATATAAAGCTAAATAGTCTTGAAACATATAATACAAGGTATATGGCAGGCACATTGTGGATTCAGAGGTGGAAGGTAGCCATGGAGCATGATCTTTGATGGATGTGGGGGCCCATAAATTCCTAAGACTTTATCTAATTTCCCTTTGTTTTTTCAGCTGTTGGGGCCCCTAACTCAGGTCCTGGGAACCCTTTTGTGTGTACATCCTCTGTCTTCATTGTGTTGTTTTATCTGGTTCTCCAAAATGCCATACGGTCATTCCCATTCATACAGGGGCCTTATTACAGCAGACTTTGGTTCCAAGGGGCACACTGGTAACACTCAGGTTACACCAGGGAGTGATGTGTAGAATTGCTCAGCCGTAGGTATTGTGTTCAAATAATGAGCATACTTCTACTGTATAAACGTTGGGACAGTTAAACAAAGCTTATTTTTTGAAGATTGCATTGTATTTCCATGTAAATTGTTTAATAAACTGAGGGAAATTATTATAATTATTATTATAGGAAATGTTGGCATATTTGCCAATAAGGGAATTATTTTATGAATCTTTACCAAATAAGTACAGGAACAAGGGAGTAAATACATTCTAATCTATAGTTGCATTAGTACAACCCAATTTTTGGTTTTTATTTAGATAAAGGGTAACAGGGAAAGATGGGAAATTTGATGTGGGAGCTAGAAAGCTGGAATACAGTAACATCTGCCAGGGGGATTCACAGAGAGTAAAAAGTAGGCTTAGGCCCTGAATGATACGTAAAGATATGTAAAAGTTAAACAGATGTAATTCCTGAAGGTTTAAAGAATGTTGGGATCTAAATTTAGTAAATTAAAGTATCCAAGTTGTATCTTGTTTACTAACGGTGAAATTTACTCCAAGTTTTTGTGATTTTTTTCAGATGGGTTTCTCCCTCTGCTGAACAGACCAAGGATAATAAAGGAATGTGTTATCTTATTATAGTCCATGAACAGACTATGCATGCAATGTAGGTTTGTGTGATGATTGTCAAACCTTTGTCTCATAAGTTTGTAGTAACTAACAGGAGCATGATTGCATGGTTCCAATGCAGGAAAATCCTAATTAACATTGATTAATCTGCTCTCTGTTACCTACACTGTACTTAATTTATGTGTGTAAAGTTGAAATGTAAAGGTGCACATACTGACGTCCTGCGCAGATTAATAAATTGTTTTTTCAATATAAATTATTATTGGTAACGTACATTTTAAACCATTCAAATTATGAATCAGTTGAAAGAGTGCTCTATATACATCTTATAGACCTTTGATAGTTTGGATTATCATATGACCCGGCCAGTTATGTGATGAAATGCTTAAAACTGTCAAAGATGCATTATAAGATGTATAAGTTTAATAACTATGGAAGTTATGATTATGGATCCAATATTTTTTTCTTGCAAGATCATCAACTGTATATACATATGTTTTAGTTTTGTTTAGAGGTATAAAGTCATACTCAGTGTTAATTTTTTTATACATGTAATGTAAAATATAATGTCCATCAAAGTTTAAATTGCCCGGGTTAATTAGTTTAATCTGTATGGTAGTAGTCAAACTATTGAACTGGTTTCCAGTAGAGATGTGCATTGTTGCAAGAGGTTAACTAACTTAATATAAAAAAAATGTTATCTAGATACTTTTTCTAAATCTAAGAAAGATGTCATTATAGAAATGTTATTTTTGAACTGCATATTAAGATATGATGTAGGAATGATGCCCAACTGTAACGCAGGCAGGAATATTAATGTATGAGACAACTGCTGGGATGGATAGGATTATGGTTTCCTAAGGTTTCAAATAACAGGAATAGTGGCCCTTTTGACTATGTAAGGTTATTTGTTTTAACATGGAGTCTGGGTAATTGGTTGAGAACCTTGGTTTTTAAGGGTCTTTCAAACAGATGGACTGTGGTATCCTATGGCACAGGGACACATGGTTACCTTTAAAGTCCATGAAAAAGTTGGGATGTGGTTCCATACTATACACACACACATACTACTGATATAAATATATATATATATATGATATAGTTAATACAGGGTATAAAGTGTATATGTTAGGATTTTGATTCTGTTTTTCCTCAATAGTTATATTAACACTAATGAAACTGATAAGACCATAAGGCACCAGTGACAAATACATTTTCCAGCAAAGAAAAAAAACTCATTCTTGTTTTAACAACATGTATATGTTGTATCATTATTTGTATAAAT
Organism: Xenopus tropicalis; assembly: GCF_000004195.4. Classification (NCBI taxonomy): domain Eukaryota; kingdom Metazoa; phylum Chordata; class Amphibia; order Anura; family Pipidae; genus Xenopus; species Xenopus tropicalis. The sequence goes on from NC_030678.2 coordinate 1,305,130, forward strand.
AAGAGTAAAGTGTGTCATGGCTAATGGGCCGGCTCTGCTAAATAACAGCAAAGTTGGGGGTTTAACATTACATTGTACAGGTAATACACCTTATACACTGATCTGGATGAGAAGAAACATCTGAATAACATCAGCTGCTGAAATATTCTTTTTATATTTTATTGGGAATATTATATGTGTTGATCATGGGGAAAAGTATCACATGGATAAAAACATCCTGCGATAGATAACAGATTATATATTTTAAGAATGTTTCCTTAATATGCAATTATGCTGGGACCTGGAAAATAGTTATTTCTTACAATATTTTTAAAAGTTTAAAGTAATGAATGGACAATAATGATTTTTATGTCTATGCCTTAAACACACATTTGTTAAGTATTGGGAAGAAGGCATCATTTTTACATGTTTTCATTTTTCTTTATAATTATTTTCCTATTTATGTTTTTTCATACATTTACATAAGATATTTATGATTTCAATATGAAGGACATTATTAATCATGAAATGCATCACATCATATTCATGAGAATGGCATGGTAATTGTCTTGTCCCTGATTAAATCTGTTCAGGCACCTTGCACAGGCTTTGCAGGAGACTCTGAAGCATGTGGATAAGACAGTGAACCAGATCACAAGCACACACAGGAACTGGTCTTGTAGAGAATAACTTTTACTAAAGGTTAACACAGCAACATATAATAGCACCCTGCAAAATGGTGGCTCTTAGACTTCTACACACACAGTACAGGAACAGGAAGAAGAGAGCATGTGACCAGCTGCTGTCTCAGGCTTAAGGTGACAGCGCAATATATTACATCCCCCGTTTTTAACAAAGTCTCCCCCCGAGCATACAATCTACTTCTTTATTATAAAATGATTATCATAATAGACTTTGCTAGTGATATCTAACTGAGAACATAGTCCTGTAACTTGGCAGGCTTTATTACAGTTCTTCCAAAGCGAGTGCTTCTTTGTTCTCCTGTTGGCTGGTGAGCTGCTGGGGTTGGTTCATCAACTCTAGGATCAACAGGTACAGCTCGTTGTTCTGGAGATTCCACTGGATCTACTCCAGATTCATTGTTCATATCTGCTGGTAGATGCACCTCATCTTCAGCTGTTGGAATAATCGTGTCACGTCTCAAATGACGTCTGTTTCTGCGGAATCGAGCTCCACCTGGAGTCATTACCATATATGACCTTGGTTCCGCTGTAGGTTTCACAATGACTGCAGGTTTCCATCCTTGGGAGGTCTGTATCCTCACTCTCTCTCCCTTTCGAAAGATTGGCAAATCTTTAGCGCCTCTGTTATAGTATTGTCTTTGAGAGTTTTGTAGCTTCAATAGCATTTTGTGAGCTTTCTCAGGGACTTTTGGTTTAAGGATTTCAGTTGTTTCAGGTAAAGTACTTCTCAACACTCTTCCCATCAGTAGTTGAGCAGGAGTGACAGTGGTACCTGAGATAGGAGTATTCCTTAAATGTAGTAGTGCTAAGTGTGGATCAGCTCCAGTGCTGAACGATTTCTTAAAAAGCAACTTCACCGTTTGTATCATCCTCTCAGCTTGACCGTTAGACTGAGGATATCCAGGACTAGAGTGAGTTAGTTGAATTCCCCACTGGGATGCAAAACTAGGTATCTCTCTGCTGGAGAAAGGCATGTTGTCTGAAACCATCTCCTTTGGAATGCCATGTCTGGCAAACACGGATTTCAGTTTTGCAATTATGGAGTGGGATGTTTTATCCGGAAGTTTTAGGATTTCTGGATATTTCGAAAAATAGTCCACAATCAACAAAAATGCATGACCTCTAAAGTCAGACTGCATTGCATAAACAACTTTCTCATTAAAAAGTTCCTCTCCATTGTCTGTACTTTTGATATCAACTGCTCTGGATAGTGTGTCAGCAATAGCCATCAATTTTCCTGGGGTGTATGATACAGATATGTCATATTTTTGCAACTGAAGTAACATTCTCTGTAGTCGTGCAGGAGCTTGCAGGACATTGGCCCCATAGATGTACTGATGAAATTTCTTTGTTGCAAACACAATTGCTAGCAGTTCTTTTTCAATTTGTGCATAATTTTGTTCTGCACGTGATAGTGCTCTGGAAACATAAACAATGGGTTTTCTTTCTTGCATGAGGCATGCTCCAAGTCTATCTTTTGATGCATCAGCTTGTATTTCCAGTTGTTTGGCTGGATCAAAGTAACTGAGAACTGGGGCTTGTGTCAGGCTGCTCTTTAGCAAATTTAGGGCTTTGCCCTGCTCTGGGCCCCATTGCCACAAAATGTCTTTTTTGAGGAGCATTCTCAAAGGTGCAGTCAGGGAAGCTTCTTTAGGAATATATTGTGCTAGATACCTGGTCATGCCAAGAAATCTCATTAGACCTTTCTTATCTTGCGGTGGCGGCATATTTAGTATTGCTGAGATTTTGCTATCGTCAGGTTTGACACCATCTGAAGAAATGATGTGGCCCATGTATTTAACTTCTTTCACCAAGTATTGGATTTTATCCTTGTTGAACTTGACATTAAGCTTTCGGGCTCTCTCCATAACTTTGTTCAGAATATCATCATGTTCCTGCTTAGTGGAAGCAGCTATAATCATATCATCTGCTATTATGTGGGTGCCTTCAATGTCTCCAAAAGCTTCTGAATTTTTCTGCTGAAACACCTCACTCGCAGACTTTATTCCAAATGGTAGCCGATTGAATTTGTAGCACCCCCACGGTGTGTTAAAGGTACATAACAATGATGGTTTTTCATCTAGAATGACTTGCCAGTAACCGTCCTTCTCATCCAGGATGGTAAAGAATTTCTTTCCATTTAGTTTGGATCTCACATCCTCAGGTGTAGGAATTGAGTAGTGCTGTCTTTTTATAGCTTTGTTAAGATCTCTGGGATCCAGACAGACTCTGAGGTTTCCATTTTTCTTTTCTGTTATTACTAGACTATTCACCCAGGGTGTAGGTACAGTCACAAGGCTCACAACTCCTGTCTCTTTAAGTTCAGTAAGTGTTTGCTTGAATTTGTCCATGATGGCATAGGGAATTTTCCTACAACCATGTATGACAGGTGGCACTGTAGGGTCTACATATATGTGATGTTTTCCAGGAAAACAACTGAGTCCTTTGAAAACTTCAGGGTGTTTTGTTATTAAGTCTTTTTTAGTTGCAGGTGATGATACGTTCACTGTATCTATTCTCTGAATGAGTTGTAGATCTACACATGCTTTCCTTTCCAAAATAGGTGTTGTATTTTCATTTGTGATGAAAAACTGGAGTTTTGCTTGCTGGCCTTTTGCCATAACTGCCAAAGTTGTACAGCCTCTAGGAATCAGCTTTGTACCCCCATATGAAACTAACACAGTGGTAGTTGGTTTAATTTTCACAGGAGTGGACATGGTATTAACCGTTGCAATTGGTAATACATTAGCTTCTGCTCCAGTGTTTAGCTTAAATTTAACTGTATTTTCTCCAATGGTTATTTCTGTGTACCAGGCATCATCCAATTTCTGGGCCTGTGTATATAAATCTGCTGCCTGCAGGACACCAATAAACAGAGAGTCTATTTCCTTTGGCTTCTCTTTATTCATTTTCCAAAGAGGATTTTTTGTTCTGCAGCATTTAGCAAAATGATTCTTTCCATTACATTTATGACATGTTGCCCCATAAGCTGAACACTGTTTTGGTTTGTGCCTCTGCCCACACTGCTTACAGCTATAAAGCTGTGTATCAGGTGATTTTTGCATGCTTTGCTTTAT